>NC_090864.1:4875000-5175000 GCF_024217435.2 Syngnathus scovelli | reverse complement strand
TTCGAGGTGTAAGAAGGCTCAGATAGAAGAGCAAAACCCCCGGGCTTGTCTCGTCTGCAAATTTACAGACGTCGTTAAAAAGCTCATCTCCCACCGGCCGGCTCGAGTGAAGTCTACTAGCGCAAAGACCATATATTGCAAGCAACGCCACAAAAATCCCTTTCCAGGAAGAGAAGCTCACGTACAGAATGTCAGCCTGGCGGAACCCGGAGCAACTGGCGTACACCCAAACAAATTCACCGCGAGGCTGTGTGCGTACTATGGGATCTATTTTTAAGGAAGGGAGTATTCAGCAAAAGATGACTTCATAGGATGAGCATTTTGAATGAGACAACTGCCCACGGGTGGAGGAACATGAAGAGCAGCAAACAGCTTTCAACCAAATATGCGAGAGAGCATTGCACAAAGGTGACCGACTGATCTCAGTCACAAATGAATCCCGTTGTGGTTTAAGCTTCGCATACCAACGAAGGACCTCGGATGCAATGCGTCCCTTTTTTGTCAAGTTCACATCAAACTCTCTTTTTTTTTTATATTGACACTGCTTAAAATGCTGTGGGAGTCCCGGACGTGAGCGGCAATGAGAATGACTTAATTGACACACGAGCGTCCGGCGTGGAATTTAAAGAGCAATACATCGTTTAACCTTGAAGGAATGGCAAGTAAAGTGATTATGACATCACCGCCCGGACGCTGATCTGGATTGAACACATTATTATTAGATGACTTGATGAAGTCGTCAGCTAGCCAAGGCTAGGGCCAACGCGTACTTACGGCCCATAAATGTCTGGCCCTTTCCCAATTTCGTATATATATATATGAGCAAGTCCAACAGGGTCCAATAACACCTTGACGAAGGCAAAATATGCTAGCGATCGCTAATGGGGTAGCGACACATAGCATTCATGTGTTTTGTCACAATGAAGTGGAAAAAAGATGGCCAACACCAGTTTTATCTTATCTTTCTGTAGTCTAAGGCAGAAAATAACAACTCATGTACATTCTTGAATTAAATTTCTTCCCCAAAGTTTCTCAAGCCTCTTAGTGATTGCTACCATTAGCGTTGTCTCATTCTTTTCTACTTGTATTACACAGCAGGCAGCCGCAATGGGAATCCAAATAAATAGAACCTTTTTTTTGTTCCCAATTAGGACTCACAGTCCTGGATGTATTATGCAAACACAAGCGGCTCTGCTGAGCCGTGATCAATCGTGTGCGTTTCAGCCGAGCCGCCAACGCAAAACTACAGCCCGCGCGGTAAGGACGCGGCTAGCTTACTTTGATTGATGGCGCTGGCGAGCGATTAGCACGTAGATGACATCAAAAAAGGCTCTCGTGGGATTTTGTGGTTAGCAAGAGTTCAGACAAAGCCTGTGTACAGTTTGTGTTGTGTTGTGTGTATTTTTGACTGCTGCGGCGAGTGTCAGAGGTGAACAGGTGTTTGTTGCTGGATGAATGAAGAGGTGACACCGATTTATGACTCTGGGCTATGGCGGGCCATTAAATTGAAGGCCTCTGCTGCCCACTGTGGGCGGGTGGATGCTTTGTATGGACCTTGACATGGCCGGCAGCTATTAATAGCCACGGGAGAAGGAAGGAATAGAGAAAAAGGAATCGGCTGGTGCAATCCGTGAATTTCCTCGTTATTGCTGAAAAGCGGACACTGCAGGCGCTCGCTCATCGTGCTCGCGGTTGGTGGTCTCGCTGTGAGGGAGGACTGGACCTGCCCCAAATTTCAATATAACAAATGACACTTTTTTTTTTTTTTTCTTCTTCTTTTTAAAATCTATGATTCTTATGATGCAGTGGCAAGCAGGTGGGAGAGTGGGAGACAAAAGAATGTTTGTTTTTTGTTTGCTATTGTGTTGGTTTTCTATTCACGAAGAAGCAGCCCCACAATTTGTTTTTACTGGAACAAAAATGGAAAATTTATTTTCCGAACTGGTGTCTAGGGCTCATTTTTCAATCTTTCCAGTCTCCCTTTTTCATTATATTTGGCCCTGTGTCAAAACAAAATGGCCGCCGTCCAGGTCAATTTCAAGCATGAGTTCTTAAGGTACTTTCCTGTGGACACATCTACAGAATTTCATGTTGTTTGGTGGGACTGGTATTTGGAGATAATTCATAAAACCAAAATAGTCAGCTGGTTCAGTTTAATGATGAAATAATTTATTCTCACAGTTTTACTCTGCCAAACTAGACCCACTAACTTCTTTCCAATCTTCTCGCAGGCTCGACGACTCGCCGCTAGCCTGATGCGATGTGCCCTGGTCGAATGTTTCCTTGTACAGTAAGTCAACGGAACTCAGGAACCTTCCAGAAGCACATGTTCATATTCAAATGTGCCCGGCCAAGCGACAGAGTCCAAGCCACCGTACGCTACAAATAATTCATCGGGCTTACATGCCATTTCCTATCACAGCCGTGTGGAGGCGTGTGGACGGGCCCACGCGTGACACCCGCAGTGCACCTTTAACCTTGAAGCGCTCACACTTACTTAAGGCCCACAATTTGCGCTCCAAAGACGTCCTTTAATCAATGGCGCGCTATTGATCACTCGTCCCTGGGAGGAAGGGACATGACAGGGAAATCAATTACACGTATGCAGTGCATAATCAAATTTCTGAAAAGCGCTTAGCTAAGGGGAAATATTGAGTCGCTCACATACACACACACACACACACACACACACACACACACTCGGGAGCTCTATGGGGAAATAGCGTTGCTCTATTGAACAATAGTCACATGAGTGAAAGAGAGGGAGAGTTCAATACGTCACTGTAGCTAATGATCCGGGAGATGATAAGAGATGCATAATTTAATGTCTCCATTTATTCGTTTAAGAGCGGCGAGTGGGGTAGATCGTTACGCGTCGATAAGCGGAGGTTAAGGCAAGTTTTCATGACATGGCATGCAGGTGTGTTTTGGCCAACTCGTGTTCAAGAATAGGGCTCAAACCGTTCTGTGCGGGATTATTTTACGCGTCTCGATGTGCGTTGACGGCTTGCCGCATATTATTTTTGCCACTTCAGTTTAGTGCTGTGTGGTCCCGCTGACCTAAATTAAGGGTATCCAAGTGTGAAATTTTTCTTTAAGACTTCCAATAAGCTATTTAGAAGATTATATTTTTTTGTGATTTATTTACAGAGCATTAACCTTATTGACTCAATGTGATTTATTTTTTAATAGTTACTAGAGATATAACTCCTATTAAATTCATGAACTAAACCAAACTGCACACCTCCCCTTTTTCTTTCCAATGAATCATATCAAATCAAGCAAATGTCTGTTGGTATACACTGCAGTTATTTGTCCGTCCAAATGTCCCTTTTCTAAAGTCCTAAAATCTGCTGACTCATCAAGTTTTTCATGTTAAAAGTCTTTCGTACGGCATCAACAGCTTGTGCGTCCGCGCTGGCTTCCGCGGCGCTCACTTCCCACACAAATCAGCATTTACGCAACCGCATGCAATCCCCCCACAGCACCCCACCCCAACCTCAGGCCCGCCACCCCGCCTGTAAGCGCGATCCGCCTGGTGCCGGCCAGTCAGTTCACCTCTCGCCAGGGAGCTGCTGCAGCCTCTCAGCTGCCTGGTGCCTGCCTGCCTGCACACTCCACTACAGCTGGACGCTTCATTCCGCGCACTCTCTCACACCCCCCACCCTCCCGCCTGCATTTTCACGCAACAAGCGAGCGCACGGATGGAGGCGGGACTCTTATTTTTCCCACTTTCGCCAATGATGGAGCGTTAAGATGTTTTGAATGCGCACACACCAACACGCTCGATTCGACGGCATGCGGGGCGCGCGGTCTCCGCGCGGTGCCTGTGGATCGCTGTCGGCCGCGGACACTTGACTGAGGACTGGAGCGGGAGAGGGGGGATCCCATCTCAATGGAAGCACTTTGCATGGACAAATGTGAATTATCTTGGCAAGGTAAAACCAAACACTTTGTTTCAAATGAGCTATGGTGTTTGGAGGGGAAACCACTTTGAATATTACTCAGGAATTGCTAAAACTGTATTGCTATGCACTCACGGTCCGATGGAAAGAGAGATATTTGTTCTGCAAGTCAAGCAGAAGTAACATCATTTAATTCCCTCTTCGCATCACTTGTCTCGCATTGAGTTTATAATCGGGATATTACGAGTGGTAGCCTTGCACGAGGAGGCACATATGCAAGCCACCAAAAAAAAACTAAAAGTCAGACACATTTTCTCAGCCGTGTAACATTGACAATTTACGTAGTTGTTTTTCTCGGCTGTAGCTTTTAACTTGCCCTCCATGAGAAATATCGACTTTTAAAGCAAAAATGATTTGTAATATTATTGGATGTTTCATCATTCAAACTCTTTGCTCGATTTCCTCAGCCATGGAGAGACTTGCCTTAAAAGGACCCAGTGGCCATTTTTAAGCTCTTTTTGGTGGACTTTCTACATCGTCGCAAGTCTTTTGGGTCGTGTCCGTCGCCATGGCGGAGAAGCTGGAACCTTCCGGGATCAAGCCCGCCAACGTGCTACCCCTTCCCTCTGTGCCACCGGAACCCATCGACATCATCCGCACCAAAGCGCGCTCCCGCCGGGTCCGCCTGAACGTTGGTGGGCTCAACCACGAGGTCCTGTGGCGGACTCTGGACCGGCTGCCGAGGACCCGCCTCGGCAAGCTGCGGGACTGTAACACGCACGAGTCCCTGATGGAGGTGTGTGACGACTACAGCCTGAACGAGAATGAATACTTCTTCGACCGCCACCCGGGGGCGTTCACCTCCATCCTCAATTTCTATCGCACGGGCAAGCTGCACATGATGGAGGAGATGTGCGCCCTTTCCTTCGGCCAGGAGCTGGACTTCTGGGGGATTGACGAGATCTACCTGGAGTCCTGCTGCCAGGCCCGCTACCACCAGAAGAAGGAGCAGATGAACGAGGAGTTGCGCAGGGAAGCGGAGACCTTGAGGGAACGCGAAGGGGACGGCGAGTTTGATAACACCTGCTGTCCAGAAAAGAGGAAGAAGCTGTGGGATCTTCTGGAGAAGCCCGGCTCCTCTGTAGCTGCCAAGGTAACAAATCAAAAGGGGAAGTCATCAATCGTATTTGAATCAAAGCCGATTCCAAAGCTCGTTACTGCGGTGCGACTCACCTTAACTGGTTTGGCGAACACGATTGATGCTTTGTTGCTAACCGAAACAGCAGCATGTAAACCTGACCTTAATTGTGGAATCTTCCTGCATGATTCAATAGAACATTCTGCGGAGAGTCATTCATGGAGATTCACGTTCACATAGACTGCTGACATCTGCTCGGTCCACAAAGTTCATACAAACTCATTAAGGTATTAATTCCTTGTTAATTTTTAGCTAGCACTGATCCCAGCTAAGAGAAGCACACCATTTTTCCCAGTCAGCAGACGCTGGGAAATGTCTTCTTGATTTGTTTGACTCTTGACAACCGTTTGTACATACAATAACTCAAATCTACGACCCAGTGTGAGTTACTCAGTCTTTTCCTCGCAGGCGACATTTCTTGTTTGTTATGGTAGCGCAGGACCGGGCTGTAGTTACAATCCTGCCTTGCTATGATTTAGCGTTTCATGTTAGGCTCGGATTTTTAAATCAGTCCTCCCAATCTTACGTGGATCAAATGTCAAGGCCACCCCAGCGGTAATAAAAACGACGACATGTCCTTCAACTGGTCGTCATCCTCCGCCGCATTGTAACTCCCCGCTTCTCAATTAGGTCAGTCAGCCTCGATGAAATCCAATCACTGGTCGTATACGTCAGGTTTCAAGTATCCTGATCTCATCAGGGCAGGGCTGTGGCAGACCCGGATTAGATTGCATGTCAAGTGGATCATAAAAAGGAGGGTTTGAAGTCGGAGGTTTTACAGGGGTTCAATCACTTCCGGTTTTGCTAGGTTGTGATGATCGGGTTTTTCGTAGAAGTTCAGTTTGGAGGTAGTTATTTGGTCCAGTTAAGTAGAGGGCGGGTAATATTGACTGGGTGTATTATTCCTGCACAAAGTGATTTGCGATTGGCAAGGATGAGCTCAGAGCTTCATAATTGCATCAAGACAAACGGCGCTTAAACGAACGGACGCCGGAATCTAATTCTGAGCCAACTCCCTTTTGATTCAAAATTGCCAGCAAAATTTATATCTGTCTTTCTCCCGATATATGCGGGGACACCTTTTATAGGGAAATCCCGCTTTTATTGTGATTGTATTGACATTTTCCCGAGGGGGGGGGGCGAAAACGTGACTTAAATGGCTTGGGCGTGTGATCGCGCCGCGGAGAGTTGATTTGAAAATAGACTCGGGATGGCTGCACCGTGAGGTCAGGGAAGCCTTTTAGAGGCCAAGGGGCGGAACCTCGGAAACAAAAGTGGAGACGCTTGTTTGTGATGTAAGCGCCGTCGTCTCCCCCTGTGAACGTTTTGAGAATTGAATCGTTGAGGGGAAAATAATACGCGAGGAGAAATATCAGAAATGCATTGGCGGGCAGGAGTCATGCCCCCCAAGATGCTGACTTGGGTTTTTTTCGCAAATCATTTTGCATGAATAATAAATGAAATCATCACAGGGTGAGAAACGGTCCAATGCAGCAACTTTTTAACTCGCCAGCTCCGCCTGCTGGAATCACGCTCATTTTACGGAAGGTTCGATCGATAGGCGCTGACATTTTAAGGCGGGAAATTGCCGATTGTTTGTTGACCACCTGCTAGTGACTTTATTGTGATAAGCATGCCTGCCCACCGCTTGCTGGAATCCAATTTATCAAATCATTGCTTCATCTCGACCTTGTGAGAGTTATGCTTGTATGTTGGACTTTAGACCCCCCCACCCTCCCCGCAGTTGCATGAGCCCTCCAGCCACTCTCTAATCAGCGTCCCTTGCATTTGGGTACCAGCACCTAAATCCTCTTATCCAGCAATCATAATCAAATGAGACGGAACCTCCTAGATGCTAGGTAACTCAGGTTTTAGTGTTTATCGTTCACGTGCCTGACATTCCAACTGAACTGCAGAACTTTTCTTAAAATCTAAAGAAGAATAAAGATCTCTGGTTGGAACGGAGATGGAACACAAGGATGGCCGTAAAACCCAGGGTGTTACTTTTTTTTTTTTTTTTTGCTTTGCTTTGCTAAATTGAAGCCTTCCCTTTCATTTGCTTGATTACCGCCAAGAGCTCACACGTGGAAGAGTTACAGCTTGAGGCCCCCACCAACGGCGGCGGCGGCGATGCCTCGCACGTGTGCCGTGATTTATCAATTAGGCCGAATGGGAAGCGACCAGGACTGAAAGGCCATCGGTGGAGTTTGAGGAAACGGACAAAAGTTGACGTCAGCAAATTGGCGTCGCAAAAAAAATAAAAGCTAGCGGTGGCAGGCAAAGTGATCATTCCGGCAAAGGCGAGGTGTCCATTACATGCGCCAACGATCACGAGCTGGCGGACTTTGAAACACACCCCGCGTCCTTGTGCACACACGCGTAGCTTTTTATTTGCAAACAAAAATGCTGAGCTCAGCTTTTCTACCTTCCAGTGCAGGAAGTTATTGCCACACTGACATCTCTCTCGCTCTCTCTCTCGCGCTCGCTCTCACGGTCGGAAAAGCTTTTCAGCAACATTGCCGCCGAGCCTTCACGTCCTCTTAAAGCTCTCTGGCTTGCCGGCGCTTCCTCTCGTCGCCTCTTCCCTCTCGATGGGGAGGACGCCGGCTTTCCTGCCCGGCTGATTGCAATTCAAAGCGGTGTCGTTACATTCGGCGCCCTATCGATCACTTTCGGTTTTCATCAAAGTGTGGCCTCAGGTGGCTCCGTTTGCTGCGCTTATCAGTGAAATGTGCAAATTTTTGGGCCCTCGAGCTCTGGAAGTTCCAATTGAGTGCCCCTTTTCCATTTTTTACAATACACTATTTACATTTGCTGAGCCCCTAAAAATATGAACATAATCCGATTTTTGTCCACTGTCTGAAGTGATGTGAGGAGATCCGATTTCAAGCCCTGCCCCCTCCCCTCATGACACATCAAAAACACAATTGTCATTCAAAGCAGCGCAACCGAAATGCGTTCCCGTCCCGTCGTTAGCCTTCATTTGTGTTTGCACGTTGCCACGGCGACCGCCACCCGCACAGCAATGACTTATCGACACCAATGCGAGCGCTCGGTCTCTGCCCGGGCTACGTGAGAAGGCAGAGCAGCTGGTACGTCGCCACCCTGCCACACCGCCGACCTCGCATGCAAATCCGAGGGAAGCGCTTTTGCTCGTGCCTCCTTTTCATTTCTGCGTTTCCATATTTCCTTGAAGGCTTCCAAGTGAGATCAGGACAAAGTTGAACTAAATAACGTCATAATCCGGTCTTCCTCTGATATTCTTCTGAAATATTCTGAGAAGCAGATTTTTTTTTGTTCATGACCTATGTTTGACTTTTAACAACAGTTTCCAGTCCACGAGCCACAAACGAGGCGCTGTCGACTCCAACCTTCAAGCTTCCTCTGGTGTGAAATTTGTCGGTCTCACTCGGCCCGCCCCTTAAGCGTCCTTCAGCCCGGTCACCTTTGCTCCCAAATCACTCGCCGCCTCAACTCGTTCCCGCAGCGGGTCACCCCCGCCGGGCCTGAGGCTTAACGGCGCCCCGGCAACGACCCCCCCCCCCCCAAGTATTCTTGTTTGTATTTTTTTTATGTATTATTTATTTTATTATATTCCGTATTTTTTGGACTATCATTTTTTTTTCGTAGTTTGGGTGGGGGGCGACTTATACTCAGGAGCAACATATATGTGTAATTATTCACAAATTTTTACTTGATCATTAACACATTACTTACTTACTTAAAACGCATGAGGGTGTACTATGGCTGTGGAATAATTGGAGCCTCACTGACAATGAGAAGACGGGAAGAGCGATCCAGGGCGCTTGCTTATAGCACTGTGTGTTGGCTCATATGTTGAGCTCTTGTTTTGTGAAATAAAGAGCCGGTTACCAAACCCACGTCTTGCCTGGTACTTTGGTAATGCTACATTATAGTTATATACGTAGATCTGTGGAATAATTGGAGCTGCAACTGACGACGAGTCTGACGTCAGCGGCGCATGGAGTTCTGGAGTCAACAGCTGTTTTGTTTTTGTTTTTTTAAGTGACACAGAGGACGAATATTTCGATGGATTTAATGATTTGGAGTGACACGGATGGTTCGATAAAATTGGTGTTTGTATTATAGTTTGATATATAGTTTGTTGTTTACACAAAGGATGAAGAATTCAATGGATTTAATGATTTGGAGTGACAGATGGTTTGATAAACGTGTTCTTTGTTATAGTTATTTGAATCACTGTTAATGTTACGTCAGGCCCGTTCTCAGCTCCTCGTTTGTGTTTATGTCACGTTAGCATACCGTATCGTTTAGCCTGTTGTTGCTGATTCATGTCTGTTCTTGGATTTTGTCAAATAAATTTCCTCCAAAATGCGACTTAAACTCCGGTGCGACTTATATATCCCCGTTATGGTGCATTTTCTGGCTGATGCGACTTGTACTCCGGAGCGACTTTTAGCCCGAAAAATACGGTAGTTTATTCCTACACTGGCTCTTCCACTTTGTAACTCCATTTATGTTGCGACCAAAGGCACAGATAGACACCATAAAGCTGGACTTAGCAGCAGATATAAAGTAGGCCTCTTAATAACACATTGGCACATTAACAACGCCGAGCAACTATGTGCAATTATCCAGACTATAAAGCCCAGGAAATATGGATTCTCTGTCCCTCACCTTTCTTTCTGAGAATACCGACAAGAGATTAGGATGTGTTATTTAAATGTACCGGCGCATTGTGAACGGTCAAAAACTAATACGGATTAGCATGTCAAGTATTAAATCAGTCGTGGAGGCAGTAATTTATCCAACCTCGGATACAAAGTTCATCCCGTCTGTTAGGGCTTCATTATTGATTTAATCTTTGCCCCCCCACCCCCCAAAAAAGAAATGTAGGATTCTGTTTTACACAACGATATTTGAAAAGAGATTGATACCGTCACACCCGTTGTGTGACAGGTTCCCGGACCTTCTCGCTGTGGATTAAATGTGACAGTGTAAATCCCGCCTGCCTCCTGTCAGTCCGACGGACCCTCAAACCGATGTGATGTCACCCCCGCCTTAATCCCCCCACACACACATGCACACACATTCGTGGCAACGTGCACAAGACAGAATTAGAGTGCCTTGTTCCAGTCTTAATGAATCAATTTGCGGCTTCGAATGCTAAACTGGGCCAAAGGCATTCTATTATCAGGAATTGAAGTGGTAGCAGTGGGCCGGGTTTAAGGATTGCCAGTAAATGTACATATACATACATATTGCTAATTCTGTTGAGCAATGTCTGCCATCTAGTGGTGAACACTGCAATTACAGTTTAAAACGAATCAGCTCCACTAAGCTGCAGCTTTAAATTAAAAATGGTTGACTTGAGGCAAGGAGCTGTCGGCGGTGTAAAATAAGAAGTCGAAATTGACAAACATGGCTCGGATCGATACTTTTGCCTCCATCTATCAAGTTTGTTCAATGTTAACGTCAAGCTTGTTTGGCAGTACAGACACACGCACACACACACCCTGTTTGTCAGATGGCCCTAAATGTTTAATGAGCATGTTGGCACAGCCCTGCTGCACCACAACAAGAGAACACCTGAAAACTTGGTTTTGTATCTACTCATCAAGATTGTATTGGAAACAAAACTTTCCATTAGTCCTTATAGGTTTTACTTTGCTGATACTTTTATTAGCCAATAAATCAAAATGGTGGCAATACTTTTTCCATTTATACATTGATATTATGTCCATGCATGTATGTGTGTGTGTGTGTTTTGTGTGTGTCTTCTAGCCCCTGCTTGAACCCTTCAAATTGCCACCGTTCTACCTGACGCATTAACAATTTCAGTAGCTGCTAATCCGCCACGTGCGATGGCGGCTATTTAAAGTCTCGTGTCAAATTCATCATCCTGATGGCTTCATCTTCGTCTCCATAAAGAAGGAGATGAATTCACATCTCTGTGGTCCAAATCTGTGTGGGATCGCTTGGGAGAAGGTCAGGGAATTACGCGGCGGCCCTGTTGTAAACAACAAGCATGCTAATAACAAAAGGCTCGTTAGCGCGCCACCTGGAATAGCCTCGGTTTCAACCGAGCGCCTTCCAACTATTGACTCACAGCAACGGGGCGCTCCCTCCGAAGTTCAGCTCCTCTCCGGCGTTATTTATAGCGGCCAAGAAAACGACAAGATGTAACCTAGACAACAGCGGGGAGATACTTTCACACTCGGAAAAAAGCATGTCATTACGTCTCTTCCTATGACACAGCCGCGTGATTATAGAGAGCGCCGATTAAGTTCAGAAGGCGATGGCGGAACAGATTGTTCCGATAATAACATAGATTTTTTTTCCCCCCCTTTCATCGTGCTAATCTGCACTCCGAAAAAAGTCTTTTTCCTCCTCCGCGACGCGACCGCGGCGGTCGTACGATGATGAAGGGCATAACAATACGACGCGCACCGGCGAGCGACTGATTAGGGGGTTAGAGGAGTAATTACGCAGCTGTGCGGACGAGTTAATTAAAAGGAAGCCTGCGCAAAGATCGAGAGGGCGACTGTCGACTTACAGCGTTTGATTTGTCTCCGTTGTTGCCTTGACTCGAAAAAGGTTTTTAGAATGTGGAAGTGTACCTGTCGAGCAGGTCACAAATACCGGGACCCGATAGCACAGTGACCGCGGGTCAACTCGGGGAGCAGCTGCCTTCTGTCTGGACGCTGGCCCGGTTCTGGCTTTTAGCGTGTTTATTTCTAGGAAGGCCCAGCACCTGCTGTCTGTTCACACTGGGCTTTGGTTTCCATGTGTGGAAGACAAAGACAGGACATCCGCTCATTGTTTACGTCGTAGCAATTCAGTGTCCAAATCAGGATCTGCTTATCAACGGTTCTCCGCTAAAGTGTTCTTTTGGATTCGTTCTCTTACTTGCATTGACGTTCAACCACACCTGCGTGGTCATGGTCGCTGTATCATACCTCCTCTTCCGCTAATATAGCGCTCTGACCCTGCCACAAGAGCAATTGCGCAATCACCTCGCCCCTCTCATGCTGTCATCACAGGGCATCGCTCCATCTCCACAATTAAGGCTTTTATGGCCTGGGTCGCCAGGTCCTCCCTGCGCCGGAGGAGGTGAAATGAAAGACGGAAGCTCACAGCAGGGGGGAGGATGGGACATCAAAAGACTGTCCGTCCTTGCTTTTATGCAAGCGGGGAAGTTTGGAGCATTACAGTTAAGAATGAGAATTGAAAGACAGCTTTTGAAAGTGGCTGAGTCAGGTGTATCCTTGGTTTTCTTTTCCCAGGAAAGAACCCCTTGATTGCTTGACCGCAAAATCGACCTGCCAATTAATTTACCATAACAAATTGGACATAAGTCCCGGGGGCCATTTTTATACATTTGCGCTTCTTTATGTGCAATTTATGATTGACCTTTTAAAAAAAAGTTTTTTTTTTAAAAAGTCGTTGTGATTGTATCACAGTGAATCATGCATAATTGGAACAAATCATTAAATGAATTGTATCACAAAATAATTGTCATGAACCGCAATACAACATAATCGTAATGACTTAAACCACATTGTGATTGAATCGAATCAGATCACAGTGTGAATCGTGTTGTAGAATATCTCGTTTTGTGAATATACGGTACCGAGCTACGGATCACATTATTCTCTTCGATTGTTAGCCGATGACTCCGATTATCATTTGACCGAAGCAGGAAATCAATGCAGCACGATGGAAAAATACCAATCATTGACAGAACCGTTCGTTAAAATAGCACGTTTATCTCCGCTGTAATCAAATACGTCCCGCCTCATATGATATGGAGCTTTATCCAGGCTTTGGATTTGATGTGTGGACACTTTATCTCTCTAAAAATAGCCAAGCGTTTTGTTTTGGACACTGTGTATTGGAGTGACTCCCCAATTTTATGTGATACATAACCTGCCCCCCCCCCCCCCCCCTTGAGAATGATTGATCTAAAGGGAAAATTGTGTTTCTAAATATATGTTTTTAGAGGTTGAATGTATTCTAAGGTGGAAACTGACAAGGTGGACTATTCCCTTGGGCTCTCTTGTGCCACACTGTATTTTCCCATTCTGAATAACCGGAATGACTTCTCTGTCCTGAGAACGATGATGATACAATGGAGACGTCCGAGTCACTGGGCTGCTGTGGAACTTTGTTATTCATTTTGAGCCATCGTCTGCTTTGTGTGTGTTATCGTCCTCGCTGGCAAGAAGTCCAAATAACAGAGGTTCCAAAAAGTGGAACAATGCTTTTGACAGGGAGCATTAATCGGCTTTTAGTGCCGGCGCTTCCAGCAGCAATCCCTCTTAAGCTTTTTTTTGTTAGTTTTTTTTTCTTCCCCTCCTTGTATTTACTTCCCCTGAACAATAACACTATATTAAATGTCCTGACCTGCGCTGGACCGCACACACACAAACACGCGGAGTAATCGACAGTTTACAAAGCTTGGCGCTGCCGTAGGCCTCCACCCAAGAGCAATCGCAACAACGTTCGCACAAGTTCCTCTGAAAGTCTTCATGAGATATTTAGGTAGAGCTTAGAAATACCACTTGGCGAACAGAATTCAAATGACTTCTCATTCGAATTGGACCAAAATTTATATTCCAAATGATGCTTTCTAGATCCATACATAACAGCTAAGTCGACGACAACTAGCGCCACAGGCTAACGTAGCGGTATACATGCCCGCTCTGTTCCCTCATGTTCGCTCAATGTCACGCTTACATTCCGCGCACGTCTCTCTTTATGGGGGCAGTGGAGGCCACAAGATGTGTAAGGCTGTCATATAATTGGACGGCGTTAAATTAGAGTCGCGCTAATTACGCACCGATGCTAATGACAGTTGCCCGTCACCCATCGGCAGATTCACGGTCACAGGAGGGGGGGGTTGTCATTGCTGGGCCCTCCAAGGAGATTGCAACTGGCGCGGAAGAACGGGTCCGTGTGGATGTTGATTACAGAGTAGGTGAAATTGTCTGTGTTAGCTTCTTGTGCTAACCGCCACGTGCCATTTTCTGGCCATGGTGTAAGAGGTGCCTCGCCGCTCCAGGTGTGACAGTGTCCGGGTTAAGTGAGATAGAGCCTCCACCACGAAAGCCATTTGGGGAGAGCTACAGAAACGAGCAATCATCATCATAATGCGGCTCCATTATCCATCTATGCCGCAATTTACCGATTCGGTCCGTTGGCTTGTGACTTGAACGTGATTTATGCGCGGCGTTTTGACACAGCCAAATGATTTGCAGGGCCACTTTATCGGCGTAGAGATTTGATGGAAGCTCTCCGCCACACATCGTGCATACATCATCTCCTAAATATGTATTGATTGGCCCTAAAGAAGACTTTGTAAATACTCTGCAAGCCACACAAGCCTTGTACATCATGAGTTGGCGCAGACGTTTTTTTTTTTTTGGTCACCCATTTTTAATATTTATTTTTTTGCAATGCATTTGTTTTAATTTTAGACAGATGTTTGTGTTTTTATGGATTTTATTTTCTATTTTATTGTATTTTATTCAATATTTATCATACATTTATATTATGCTCACTTTATTTTATTATGTTTATTTATTCATTATTATTGTTAGTTGCAATACAAGAAAAAGTACATTAAAATTAAATGAAAATAAGTTCAATTGATTTTCAATTTTATTTGTGTATTATTTGTTAAGGTCCAAATCCCAATAATTGCTGTCTAATTTTATTTTCACTTTTTAATGAAAGTCCAAAAATGCAATGTCATCCATGTCCAAATGTGTTTTAGATGTTTCTTTTTTTTTTTTTTTTTTTGCGGTACATTAATGATCCACTCTGTTATTCCTGCGAGGCGTCGGCTAATTGTCGGATATGTGAACGTGCCTAACGTCTGTTCTGGGAAACGGAGATTCTGAAAGCTCTTAGAGCAGCACTTTGGCTCCCATCACGGCCAAGCGAAGGCTTCTTTCAAATACACTTGTTGCGAGACGCACACAGCCGAAGGGCGTAATGGCTCTGCGGCGTGCATATGTGATGAGCACAAAGTGACTGGAAGAGAGAAAAAAAAAAAACATCGGATGCGAGATTTCAAGGTGTCACATTGAGATTTATCTTCCCAGTTGATCGATAGACTTTATTTTGCTAAGCCACACCCAGGAAATATATGCCAGCCAATCACAGCATAGTATCATTAAACATTTGATTTATTTGTATTTTATTGTAAATTTGATCATTTTATATTATATATATATATATATATATATATATATATATATATATATATATATTTATCTTGTTTTCATTTTAAATTATTTTTTGAATGCATTTTGAATATTACTTTAAGTGACACAAATGTGGTTCAGTACATGCGGGCAACTGTACGACTTGACCCAAACTGAACTCGAGATGACAACGCATGATGTTGTGTCTTCCCCCCCGCTCATGTATGGAAATGAGCGAGACACGCTGCGGGCACATATTGATAATAATCAGTTGGCGGTCAATTGCCTCTTTAGCTACAGACACAATAGCACATGGCATCCATAATTCATAACCCACTTACGCTCTGAGTGTGTGTACCTTTTACGCAGCCTTTTTTTCACAGGTTGGGAATGTGCCGATTTTCTGCTTGTTTCATCTATTTTTGCCTGAGGTACGTATCAGTGGATGATATCGGTATCATAGAGGAGTGCTCGATAGCTTAAAATAAGCCTGATAGTTGCTCAGACACTAAAACGTCGGACGAACGTTCGTTGCCGTTAAGCGTAATAAGCGGAAATTTGGAGTGGTGGGTGAAAGACCCGCTCAGATAGAATTCTACGAACCACTCAGGCACACACATATAATCACACACACACACATAGGTCCTAAAACTCTTGTCGTAAGCACTTTGTCAATTTCCCGCCGAGAGAAAACTCCTCCTGAAATTAGAGGTTGAATTTTGACTTTTAGCTTGATTGACAGATAAAATCCGCTGGCTGACTTCATTTTTGCTCAGCTGTGGTCTTTTTCCATGATGTTTGAAGGATGGGGTGACATTTAGCGAGCTTTTGTGGACGAGCTTTTTGTGTCCTGCCAGTTGGATTATTGCCCAACGTGCGGTCGAAATCGCTGCACTTGTCAAATCCTTGAAAAGCACCAAGGTCCATCAACGGCTTGCATCGACTTTTGGGGTTGCGTCTGCCCGGAAGACAATGATTTTGAAGTTACTCTTCATGTTTAAGAAAAAATAATAATAATTCCACTATGTTGAAGTTAGCTCTTGATCTTCAGTTTTAACTTGGCATCATCGGCATGACGGTAAAAAGAAATGCCATACTGATTATGTGATTGAGAGAAAGCAGGGGAGACCAAGTATAGACCCTTGAGGGACACCACTGGTGAGAGGCAATGTTGAAGACCTTACAGGTATATTTGATATTATAAGTTTTTTATGTCGATTCTGCTAACTGATTCATCATTAGATTAATTTTATAAAACAACTTTTTTTAATCCCTTACAACAATTAAAATTTCAAGCATAAGTTTTGACTGTTGTATATTTTCGATTTGGTGTCTTATGTTGTAATGTGTCAAATATATATATATATGTGTATGTATATATATATATATATATGTGTATATATATATATATATGTGTATATATATATATACGTGCCAATTACGTAGTTAAACCCTTGAATTTTGCATGTTGTTGCTCCTCGAGTAAATCAAAGTTATTGTAGCTGAGCTCCTCGACTGTAGCTTATCCTTCTCCTCCTCGCAAGTGATTTATTCGTTAATTAGCCGCAGCGGCGTGCTCCGCAGGCAGGGCATCATTTTCTCCACTGTACCTTTATGTTTGCCATTGTCGTATGGCTTACATAAGCGCTGTGAATTTTTGTTTATTTTTATTTTTTTGGGTGGGGGGTGTAGAATGAATATTTGATTGGGGCTCTTAATGCAGAGCGAGCGTTCGGGATGAAGAGGCGGCTGGTGGGCGGGAGAGCAGCGAGCCGCATCGCCGTCCGGGCCTTTGGCATCGGGCCAACGCGGCCAAGAGAGCTTTTACTGTACCCACTCTTCTACTTGTCTATCTGCTCTCTGGTGTGCTTTTCCCACTTCTTCGCCGAGTAGCTACATTTTTTTTAAATTTCATTTATTGCCTTTCTGTATTTTCCCGTCAGACTTTTACAGAGAGCGAACTGCAATGTAGTCGAGTGGAAGTCACGGAACCAGCGCATAGAGCAAACTGCTTCTAAACATTTTGGAACCGTGGTGCAACCTCCACCATCTTTCCCCACGCTTCCCTATGATTAACCCCCCCACCCCACCCCCACCCCACCCCCACCGGCAGCAGAAAACAAAACCTCTTGTCCTCCTCTTCCTCTTTTTTTCTGCATCCCTATTATTTGCTCTTCTCCAGCCGGGAGACACAATTAGGGATGCCACCGCGCCGCGTCTGTCCGCGACCTCCCCCATAGATGGCGGGAAAGTGGCCGTGGAGAGCTTACAAAGCATGTCTTCCGGCCAAAGGGAAAGGGAGAAGTGTGTCCTGACTGTCCACACCTGTTGAGATTTGACCACAAGGGCTAATTAGCATGGTATTATGCAAAAAAAATCCCACTGACGGGGATTGGCCTCCATTTCTATTCAAACAAGATTTTATTTATTACGTGCATGTGATAATGACGACAACCACGACGACATCCGTCCTCGGTCGGTATTCCTGACTCAGCGCTTTTTTACAGTCCGCCCTCTGTTGTTCCCATGTGACTCTCAGATTGATGTTTAATCGATTGCTTTGTTCGCCGTCCAGAAAGACGAGTGTTTATTGGACATTGGCATCAGGGTTGATGAAGTCATAAGGTCCCGATAGGTAAACCGACATTTTGCCGTTTATTGCGTCATATTTCAGGTCTTCTGTTTTCACGACTCTGATTTAGATCTCCGGCCACATACTGCACAACTTTGTGTCCTCAAAACTTTTTTTGTTCCCTCCTGACGTGATCTCGCTTCTCCCATAAACACCAGCATATTTACATAAAAGCCAAATGACTTTGTGATATCATAATTAGCCATGATTGATTCCCTCCGTCGGTGTTGTGCACTTTGGTTTCTAAGAGGATCATTATGCAAATTGACACAACTGTCAGGGGCCACAATACAAACTCATTAACGGCTTCCACAAAGGTTCCTTGTGAATTTTTTTTTATTTTTATTTACAAGACCTCGAGAGACCCCCCCCCCCCCCAAAAAAAAGGGAGTTATTCTTAGCCGCCTCCTTGGCAACACCGTTGCCATGCGTACACATCCATAGATACGAGCTCGGCTGGTTTTACCTCCCATCGGAGAGGGCGAGGAAGGAAGTCATGGTTGGTATGACTTTTCAAGCTTCGTAAAAGGTTCGTGTGATCACGACTTGGCCAGATGTTTGGCGATACATAAGCCCTCCTGTAAACATCCCGCCGATACCTTAAGCTTCTTATGGACTCCTCTTCCATTGCGCTCGTGACATACGATCGCTTACAGCTAAACACCTCCGGCTTATGTCGACCCCGCTAACCGAATGTTGGGGCACATGTTATTTGTAACATCACTAGTTTGTACCGCGCTATTGTTAGCAATATTAGCGTATCACAAGCTAGCGATAGCGTGGTAATGGCTAGCTACAATTTTCTCTCAAGATCAGCTTCTCTTTCTTGAAGTCCTCCTTGAAATGAAGACTTAAGGGACGAGATTCAGTCTTCAAGTTTGGGAGGTTATATTTGTCCTTTTGCGCCAATGAGATTTGGTTCCGCAAAGGTTACGGCATCTCGTCAAGGATTTGTCGCTAGCCGCTGGCGTCTTACCTCATTATATATTCTCGCAAACTTTATTTACCAGCTTCGACAGCGGCTTAATCTTGGTTATGAGATGTTTTTGAATGAATGAATTTTAAAAGGCTTATTGGAAAGCCTTTTTTTGGGGCCCTTGCAACCATGAGGTCACCGTTTTTTGGCGAGTGATATTCATGCGTGGGCGTTGGAGTGTGTCCGGATGAAGCATATTCCCTCTGATTCCATAACAATATAAAAAAAAAAAAAGCAAGCGAAGGAAAGGGCACTTGGAAGTCCAGAACCTTTCAGACTAATAGAGTGCTCACATGGCCTGCCAACAAGGAACCATCCCAAAAAATATGACCGGCATAGTTTGTGAGGCGATGTTTTTTTTTTTAATATCTACAATAAACCGGGAGTGGCATCCAAAAGCTTGATTTTTTTTTTTTCACTCTTATCTCAAGCCACTGCTTTTGACATTGAGGCACACACAGATACGTCCTAATGGTGGGAATCAAGCGGTGGGGGGGTGGTAAAGTGAAGGTCACCTTGCGTGTGGCCCCCAGTTGATACGCCATAATCTCCTCTTTTATTTTTTTACGGGACGCCACGTTCTCCGAGGAGATCCTCTGCTGCGGCTCTGAACGCCTGATCAATACACTAAATCACAGCGTCTCATTATAGCTCTCCTGGGCTTGTGTGTATGTGTGTTTTATGCCGGCCGGGCTTTATGAGGTGTGCCAATGCGCCTTTGGCGTGATTCAGTGCATATTTTATGTTTATGTGTCGTGTTATTATTTGCCCGGTTCAGAGCTTATCAACAAGACATCAAATTAAGGAGATTTGTCCAGGCTGACTCACCTTAGTATGTAGTTTTATTAACTTTTATATTTTGTATTATATACGTATATATTCATATTATCTTTTTATCATCATCCTCATCATCATCATCGGTTTAAAGTTCGTTTTCCAGCCGCCGCTGGGTTGGACTATATATATATATATATATATATATATATATACATATATATATATAATAATTATTATTATTTCATTTTTTTATTACAGGTTAACATTATTAGGCGACAAAAACATTTGAAGACTTTCTCCATGTCAGACAAAGTAGCGATACAAGAGCGTCTTAAGAATGAGGAGAAAATCTAAATCTGGTCGTTAATCTGATTGAGCTCCGCCGTGGGCAGATGTTGGAGAGACTCCGCAGGGATCACAGGTCAGCGAAATAAACAGACACGGAGGCGGGATGGGATGGGGGGAGGGGGGTGGGGGGGGGGGTAAGATGGAAATGGAACCTCATTTGTGTTGTTTACGTCATCTTTTATGCCCTTGCTGCCACCTTGTCCGAATCATCCCGTCGCTTGTCTTCAATTCACGGCAGCCATCTGGGCTCTCTTTGCAAAGACACAAACGTGTGTCCGACATTTGGGCAAAATTTAGATTTTTGATCGGTTCCACCAGCCCGATTCGCTTTTTCTTTGGCTTTTTCGGTGACTAGTGACGGTTGCTATTTTCTGGGGTGGGGGGGGGGGGGGCATTACCGGGGGTACTCTAATGTACTCTAATGTTGCAATGCAGAACGTGCGCTCTCTTTCCTATCTAATCTACACTTCAATTGAGTCCAGATTAGATTGTTTAATCAGAGTTGGCACATTGTCTGCCTGCCTGATAAACTGGCCCACTTGACTGCACCTGCCGACGAGGACATCAGATAAAATAGAGTCAATCGCAAACACCCCCCAAACTGATTGAAAGACCAAATGGTGTACCTCTTGGTCAATTTTCTTCCCATCCTCCAATCTCCTCAAATCGGACACAGCTGGGCTGCAATCGGACGTCGTTTTAATGAAACGACAATTCTTACCGAGGCGGTGGAAACCTTCCAGTTTCCATTTTTCTGGAGATTCCCTGCTGGCATCTCCCACGCTGGGTGACACACTCATCTAAGTGAAAGCTTGTGCAAGATTCAAGTTATTATTTCATAGGCAATAAAAGTGATAGGTGCAGGAAATGGCTTTTTCCTTAGGCGCACACATGCACACACACACATTTATCTATAAGGGCTCCCACACAGGGAGTATACGGATGAGCAATTGCGAGCGATACTTCCTTTTTGATAACGGGCCCAGGTGTGACATTGTCTTTGTGTTCCTAGCGTACGGCGGGAGTGTGTTGACTCAAACGGGCTCAGTCGCCGAGTTGGAAGGATGAATAGACCGAATGCAGAAGTTGTATTCCGAGGGTCAGTCGGAGGTAATGCAAGAGAACATGCATGCGCGTCGGAGGAAATGAGCTCATAACGACATGCAAACGCGTCGGAGGCTATAAAGGACACGAGTCAGCACATTTTCTCAGCTCTCGTTTCATGTTTTGTTTCCTGTGTATATTTCAGAAGGGGGCTGGGGGGGTCGGGCGTGGGAGGACAGAACGGCGGGAATGCCTGTGCTTATGCGCTCCATGTTTGGTGCCTTTCAAGGAGACACAAAGCCTTGCCAAAGCATTTGTGGCATTTTGTTGTCCATCCATCCATCCATCTTCTTCCGCTTATCCGGGGTCGGGTCGCGGGGGCAACAGCTTCAGGAGGGACTCCCAGACTTCCCTCTCCCCAGCCACTTCATCCAGCTCATCCCGGGGGATCCCAAGGCGTTCCCAGGCCAGCTGAGAGACATAGTCTCTCCAGCGCGTCCTGGGTCGTCCCCGGGGTCTCCTACCGGTGGGACATGCCCGGAACACCTCCCCAGGGAGGCGTCCAGGAGGCATCCTGATAAGATGCCCGAGCCACCTCATCTGGCTCCTCTCAACGTGGAGGAGTAGCGACTCTACTCCGAGTCTCTCCCGGATGACCGAGCTTCTCACCCTATCTCTAAGGGAGAGCCCGGACATCCTGCGGAGAAAACTCATTTCGGCCGCTTGTATCCGAGATCTCGTTCTTTCGGTCACGACCCATATGTAGCTCGTGACCATAGGTGAGGGTAGGAGCGTAAATCGACCGGTAAATTGAGAGCTTTGCCTTTTGGCTCAGCTCTCTCTTCACCACAACGGACCGGTACAGGGTCCGCATTACTGCCGACGCTGCACCGATCCGCCTGTCGATCTCACGCTCCATCCTCCCCTCACTCGTGAACAAGACTCCAAGATACTTGAACTCCTCCACTTGGGGCAGGATCTCATCCCCGATCCGGAGAGGGCATTCCACCCTTTTCCGATCGAGGACCATGGACTCGGATTTGGAGGTGCTGACCCTCATCCCGACCGCTTCGCACTCGGCTGCGAACCGTTCCAGCGAGAGCTGGAGATCACGGCCTGAAGAAGCCAACAGCACCACGTCATCTGCAAAAAGCAGAGACGCGATGCTGAGGTCCCCAAACCGGACCCCCTCAACGCCTCGGCTGCGCCTAGAAATTCTGTCCATAAAAATTATGAACAGAATCGGTGACAAAGGGCAGCCTTGGCGGAGTCCAACCCTTACTGGGAACGAATCCGACTTACTGCCGGAAATGCGGACCAGACTCTGGCATCGGTGATACAGGGACCGAACCGCCCTTATCAGTTGGCTCGGCACCCCGTACTCCCGAAGCACCCTCCACAGAACCTCCCGAGGGACACGGTCGAACGCCTTCTCCAAGTCCACAAAACACATGTGGACTGGTTGGGCAAACTCCCATGCACCCTCGAGGATCCTGCCGAGGGTGTAGAGCTGGTCCACTGTTCCACGGCCAGGACGAAAGCCACACTGCTCCTCCTGAATCCGAGGTTCGACCTCCCGACGGACCCTCCTCTCCAGCACCCCTGAATAGACCTTACCAGGGAGGCTGAGGAGTGTGATTCCCCTGTAATTGGAACACACCCTCCGGTCCCCCTTCTTAAAGAGGGGAACCACCACCCCAGTCTGCCAATCCAGAGGCACTGTCCCCGATGTCCACGCAACGTTGTAGAGGCGTGTCAGCCATGACAGCCCCACAACATCCAGAGCCTTTAAGAACTCTGGGCGGATCTCATCCACCCCCGGGGCCTTGCCACCGAGGAGTTTTTTAACTACCTCAGTGACTTCGACCCCAGAGATTGGAGAATCCGCCTCAGAGTCTCTAGGCCCTGCTTCCTCAATGGAAGGCGTGTAGGTGGAATTGAGGAGGTCTTCGAAGTATTCTCCCCACCGACTCACGACGTCCCGAGTCGAGGTCAGCAGCACGCCATCCCCACTGTAAACAGTGTTGACGTTGCACTGCTTCCCCCTCCTGAGACGCCGGATGGTGGACCAGAATTTCCTCGAAGCCGTCCGAAAGTCATTCTCCATGGCCTCACCGAACTCCTCCCACGCCCGGGTTTTTGCCTCAGCAACCGCCGAAGCCGCGTTCCGCTTGGCCATCCGGTACCCGTCAGCTGCCTCCGGAGTCCCGCAGGCCAAAACGGCCCGATAGGACTCCTTCTTCAGCTTGACGGCATCCCTTACCGCCGGTGTCCACCAGCGGGTTCGGGGGTTGCCGCCACGACAGGCACCAACGACCTTACGGCCACAGCTCCGGTCGGCCGCCTCAACAATGGAGGCGCGGAACATGGTCCACTCAGACTCAATGTCCCCCGCCTCCCCCGGGACGTGGGAAAAGCTCTGCCGGAGGTGGGAGTTGAAGCTCTTCCTGACAGGAGATTCTGCCAGACGTTCCCAGCAGACCCTCACAGAGCGTTTGGGTCTGCCAGGTCGGACCGGCATCTTCCCCCACCATCGGAGCCAACCCACCACCAGGTGGTGATCAGTTGACAGCTCCGCCCCTCTCTTCGCCCGAGTGTCCAAAACATGCGGCCGCAAATCCGATGACACGACTACAAAGTCGATCATCGAACTGCGGCCTAGGGTGTCCTGGTGCCAAGTGCACACATGGACACCCTTATGTTTGAACATGGTGTTCATTATTGAAAATCCGTGTCGAGCACAGAAGTCCAACAATAGAACACCGCTCGGGTTCAGATCAGGGGGGCCGTTCCTCCCAATCACGCCCTTCCAGGTCTCACTGTCATTGCCCACGTGAGCATTGAAGTCACCCAGTAGAACGATAGAGTCCCCAGAAGGAGCGCTCTCCAGCACTTCCTCCAGGGACCCCAAGAAGGGTGGGTACTCTGAGCTGCTGTTTGGTGCGTAGACACAAACAACAGTCAGGACCCGTCCCCCCACCCGAAGGCGGAGGGAGGCTACCCTCTCGTTCACCGGGGTGAACCCCAATGTGCAGGCGCCCAGCCGGGGGGCAATAAGTATACCCACACCTGCTCGACGCCTCTCACCGTGGGCAACTCCAGAGTGGAAGAGAGTCCAGCCCCTCTCGAGAGGGCTTGTACCGGAACCCAAACTGTGTGTGGAGGCTAGTCCGACTATATCTAGTCGGAATCTTTCTGCCTCGCACACCAGCTCGGGCTCCTTTCCAGCCAGAGAGGTGACATTCCATGTCCCAAGAGCCAGCTTCTGCAGCCGGGGATCAGACCGCCAAGGTCCCCGCCTTTGGCTGCCGCCCAGCTCACATTGCACCCGACCCCTTCGGCCCCTCCCACAGGTGGTGAGCCCATGGGAAGGGGGACCCACGTTTCCATTTCGGGCTATGCCCGGCCGGGCCCCATGGGCGAAGGCCCGGCCACCAGACGCTCGCCTTCGAGCCCCGCCTCCAGGCCTGGCTCCAGAGGGAGGCCCCGGTGACCCGCGTCCGGGCGAGGGAAAACTAAGTCCATTTATATTACTCATCATAAGGGGCTTGTGAGCCGTGCTTTGTCTGGCCCCTCACCTAGGACCCGTTTGCCATGGGTGACCCTACCAGGGGCATGAAGCCCCCGACAACATGGCTCCTAGGATCATAGGGGCACGCAAACCCCTCCACCACGATAAGGTGACGACTCGCGGAGGGGGCATTTTGTTGTGCCTGGTAAATTTTCTTTCTGTCCCTTCTGGACCACCGTACGTTCGGACCAAAATAGCACTTTCCCTTGAGCTGTTGCCCCTTTTGCCCCCTCCCCAATCTACGGCACTGGGGCTGTGATGAATCCAAATAAGTTTGGTGAAACCTTGTGTGACATTTGACTCAAAACCCATTTATCTTATGTTATGAGCACCACTCCCTCTTTTTATCTCCTTGCGTCTACGCATCGGGGTGTGATGAGAAACTTCAAGCGAGCTTATCTCACATCCATCTGACCGACCCTCACTTCTTTCATTCGCGTTAATGTGGATCAGGGATGAATTTGCCGTATGCACTCGCACCTCTTTAAATACGTGAGGGAAATTAAATGGTGTTTTTCTCTCATTGTTTTGATTGACTTTCTTAATACAAGCACCTATTATGATTGTTCAAGTGTTTTGCTTTTATGGCTTTAAAGTCTTTTGAATTTACACACAAACTACAGAAACACATGTAAACAAACAATATTTAGAGGCCGAGAAGCAAATATCAATACATAATAGCGAACATATATCCAAAGGTGGCATTTCAATTGATTTCAAGTAGAAATGTACTTGGCCTAACGGAGATCGGTGAATTCCTGGGCCGTATGTTCTCCCTTAATTGGTCATTTGTCTTTGATCACCGGCGTCTTTTTAAGGGGTCACAAGGGTTGCATTCTGGATATACAGACGAAGGAAAAAAAAGCCAATTCAGCTTAATTAAGACATAAGAGTGAAGCAGTGGCAATATGTGTGTGTGTGTGTGTGTGTGTTCTCGCAATGCTTATGACTGCGCAAGTGCTTCAAATGCTGCAACCTCTCCTCCCCCTCCGCCTCCAGTTTGGCCCAAAGGCATCCACATGTTTTCATGTTGGCCCTCTTTGCCTCATTTCCCAGCGACATCACACGTAAGGAAGAAGCTGCAGCATTGCGGCATATCTCTGATTGTATTGATTAGATTTTCAATATTTTTTCCAGAATTTAATTTTTTTTCTCGTTTTACAAAATGCAATGTTTTTGAAACATTACATTACTCTACATTACCCGTTTGGCTAGCTTCATGCTAACACATAATTGAAAACGCATTAGCGTTAGCATTAATAAAAGTGATCATCCTCCAGACACTCACACACCCCTTCCTGTGTGTGCTCCCTATCGGAATATTCATAATGCCGTGGAAGGCGTGCAAACCTTGCCCGCTGTGTGCAAAAAGGCCTTACACGACAAGTCCATTCAAAGTTGCCCGCTGTGACCGCCTGTGACTTGACGTAATGAAAGCGAATCAATATAATGTGACATTGATTGTAACAAGGGTGCGCAGGGTGTTTAGGAGGGGGTGGTACAAGTGTTTTGGGTTGTGTCATTTTTTTTGCTTTGTTACCAAAACACACCCTGACAAATTTGGTGCACCCCAACAAATCACGTTATACATTTTTGCAACAGTAAGACTGCTGCTATTCCACAATGATGGATCATGTAACTTTCTTAGTATGGCCACAAACACATTTGAAGAATCACTTAGCGAGGCATTAGCTTAATGTGCATCAGTGGGAAGGCACCGCAATGACGACTAACGTCTTCCGGGTGGTGTCGTTAAACTTGAAATGGGTGCGCGGTCGGAGACAACCACACGACTGTCTCTCCCAGCGGACCAGAAAAAAAGCTTATCGAGTTTGTTTGCAACACCTTGTGGAGAAATAGGTACAAAAGAACGTTGGACAAAAAGCATGAATTAGCTTAATGAAGGGGTTGCGGGGTTGCATGGTTGGAAACACATACGAGGGTTGTCGGGGGTGCGTCGCTAAAAATAAAATGACTTAGCGATCTCATTAATGGCAAAATAATTCACCGCCAATTCCATCTGCACCTCTTTTTCTTTACGGTGTTTTCTTTCTGTGGCCCATGGGGAATTATTAGACTTTTAAAGGCGTTCAACTTCCTTGAGGCCTTCGTCTGTTGACGTGATAAAAATGATTAACTGCCGCAATAGAACACCGGCGAAGGCTTGTTAGGTCCGCACGAAAATTCACAAGCACTTTATGTATATCATAATGTGGCAGCGTTTTCAACTTTGGAGGAGGAAAAAAAAGTTTCATCTGCAGAGTTTCAAAGTAACCCCCTGCGGTTTAAGGCTATTCTCTGGAAGTGTCACTGGCTAATTCCTGGCTGCTTTGTGGGCTCACGAGCTGGTCTTATCTGGCTTTAGGAGTTACTCGCACAACTTTGCAAAGGAAGTTAGGTTTGAAGTTTTCAACACCTTTACCCGCAGCACCGCAACCCCCTGCCAACAAAGAAAGCATTGAAACGTAGCCCATTTAGCATATAGCTAGCTAGCTATACGATGATTTTACATTAGTAGTGATTGTTAACCTTTTTGGAGGTACCGAACGCCATCAGTTTCATACGCGCATTCACCGAACCCCTCTTTACGGGGGGGGGGCTACCGAACACCATCAGTTTCATATGCGCATTCGCCGAACCCCTCTTTATGGGGGGGGGGGGGGGGGGGGGAATGACATACCAACAAATCAGTGTGACTTCTGCTGTTGCCTTTGCAAGACCAGTTCAGATATGCGTTATCGCGAATTTACACGACATTCAGGTGTGTTCAGCCATCCGCGGGGGGGGGGGGGTGTTATGGTTAGGCTCTGCCGAACCCCTGAAGCCGACTCACCGAACCCCTAGGGTTCAATCGAACCCAGGTTAAGAACCACTGTTTTACATCATAGAATAGTTTTTCTTTTTAAGATGCGCACCCACTTTAGCAAACAAATATGGTGCACCCCAACCTGAAACTATAATCCAAATACCACTTGTTCAGCAATTGGCAACGTTGACGTTAAGTCGTACATTAAAAAGTTTTAAGGTTCGCACCCCTTTTATCACATGGTGCACCCCAAAGAGGCACAAGGATTAGAAAAAAATCCAAGCAAAAACAACTCAGCGTCAAAGAACAGCTTTTCAAAAAAAAAAATTAAAAGCTGTGTATCCCCTTTGAAGCACCCCCCCAAAAAAACTCCAGCCCACCCCACCCTACAAAATCATAATATAGCCCGTTTAGCTTAACACTGCTTGATTTTATGTACAAAAAAAACGCCTTGTCCAAATAATTAAAACCGCGAACCCCCTTCAACACACTTTCGCACCCCTTTTTTGACACCACCGGTACCCTCTATAAAGCAGCAAGACTATTTCCCCCCACATTTCAGTTTCTTGTGCCAATCATCTGTTGCCGCTCCTCGGGTGCCAGCATGGCTCATACATTTATTCATGCACACACATCACTGATAGAAGGAGAGGGAGGGAAGGATCTCATTAGCAAAGAAAGCAGCTTGTCTCGGGCGGTAAACAGAGTTCGCTTCATTTTCCCTCCTCACCCACCCCCATTTTTTTTCCTCCATAGGTAGACTCAGGAAACGCGTCAAGTTTTGAAAGTGGCAAACTTCTGAAAGGAGGAAAAATGTCATGTTGATTTTTTTTTAAGCCATCAGCACATTCTAAGGTGCATCTACAGTAGTTCAACTCTGAATTGTTCTACTTTTGGGGCATTTTCTGAATATTTCGGTTGAAGTTGTAATTGTGTCATTGAGATCAAAGCATCAAAAACTTTTTCCAGTTGTTGATCCCCGGCTGGCGTTTAAAGTGTGCGGGAGTCATTTGAGAAGGCTTTAAGACAGGATATACAGCAGCGTCTCTCTCGCCATCGATTGAGCGGCTTTAAATATCCATCGATATCACAACCGCACGGCTAAATTTCTCTCGGGAGGCGGACTGCGGGAACGGCATCGCAAGCTGACAAGTTGAACATGTGTATCGGTTAGCTTAGCATCGCACTCATAAATCTCGAAACTGCCGACTGCAACGCTTTCATCCTGTTGGTGTTGTGTTCAAAATGTTTATTTTTTATTAAAATGTTTCCGCTGTGTTGTTGACATGGCCGCATTGCCTGGCATGTGTGCGCCCAAGAAAGAATGTTCATAAATATTTCATAAGATCCTGCTTGGCTTCCTGCTTGTGCCCACAAACAAAATATTTCTCGGGTATCATTTGAATACTAAAAAAAAAAAAATGGATTTACGGCTTTGAACGATATGTTTACAAAAGAATGCAGCGGAAAGGTTTGCAGCTGGAAAGAAACACGGACGACGGCTAGGTTAGCTTTCTGCTAACAGTCAAGCTTCAGAGGTTGTGTCAGACGCAAATAATCTGTCCGGGGTGGTCGAAGAATTCACGGCGGTAATTCATTGGTTTAATGGGGTCACCAAACTGCCAGATGATGGAAAAGTCCACACACACAGACACACTCATGGGGATCAATGCACATTACCAAAAGCCATAATCCTCTGAATTGATTCTGCAGCCAAAAAAAGGCTCTCTGCTGAGAAACGGCTTCATTTACAGTATGCAACACAAATTTATCCAAAGTTGTCTTTCCAGTTGATTCCGGGCAAGGCAAAGAAGAGATCGGTGTCAGTCCAACCCATAAAATGTCCATCTTTGAAGGTTGTAGGAAAAGAGCTATCGTCTCCAATAATGATCTTCTTAAGTTGTTCGCTTTCCTCTCGTACAAGTCAATCAAGTGTCACGACTGACCTGGCGTCACCCCGCCATCCATCTTGCCAAGATGTGCAGTCTTTTGGACGCCACGTCGGGCTCAGCCCGAGCCGCCGCTCTTAGCTTGCTAATCGCTTTTACCTTATCGGCATTCAGTGAAGGACAACATTTCTTCACCTGCGGCCTGACACCCGTCTTCCATTTGTGGACTGAGTCCAAATCAAATGTTTTGATGCTCAACCTTATAAATGACACATCAATTTAGTCGAAGTCTTAATGATTCATTTAGTTCTGTGAATCCACCTTTTGCATTTATATGGATGTGTGCTATTCATTTTGCATACGAGAAGGGCTGATTGTAATTCAGCAGCACGCCTGCGGTGCCATTTGTGCTCAGACCTTCACTCGCTCTTTTGATTCACATGCTTTTTATTTCCGGCCGCCTTTGTTTATGCAGATCGACCGTGCCCAATGGAAATCAACCGGGTTGTACCTGAGCCATCAGATCCGATTCAAAGTTTGAATCTCTAATGTGCTGTTTCTTGGGTTTGTGTTTGGACAGATTCTGGCCATCATATCCATCCTGTTCATCGTGCTGTCCACCATCGCGCTGTCCCTGAACACCTTGCCGGAGCTTCAGGAGAAGGACGAGTTTGGCCACGCCAACGACAACCCTCAGCTTGCGCACGTGGAGGCCGTCTGCATCGCCTGGTTCACCATGGAGTACCTACTGCGCTTCCTCTCCTCACCCAACAAATGGAAGTTCTTCAAGGGTCCGCTCAACGTCATCGACCTGCTGGCCATCCTGCCCTACTACGTGACCATTTTCCTGACCGAGTCCAACAAGAGCGTGCTCAAGTTCCAGAACGTGAGGCGCGTGGTGCAGATCTTCCGGATTATGAGGATACTTCGGATCCTCAAATTGGCCAGGCACTCCACGGGGCTTCAATCGCTGGGCTTCACTTTGAGGCGGAGCTACAACGAGCTGGGCTTGCTCATTTTGTTCCTCGCCATGGGCATCATGATTTTCTCCAGCTTGGTCTTCTTTGCCGAGAAAGACGAAGACGCCACCAAGTTCACCAGTATCCCCGCCTCCTTCTGGTGGGCCACCATTACCATGACAACGGTGGGCTACGGGGACATTTACCCGCAGACCTTACCCGGAAAAATCGTCGGGGGGCTCTGCTGTATCGCGGGCGTGCTAGTCATCGCCCTGCCCATTCCCATTATCGTCAACAACTTCTCTGAGTTCTACAAGGAGCAGAAGAGGCAGGAGAAGGCCATTAAGAGGCGGGAGGCTTTGGAGAGAGCCAAACGTAATGGCAGCATCGTGTCCATGAACCTCAAAGACGCATTCGCTCGGAGTATGGAGCTTATGGATGTGGTAGTGGAGAAAGGAGAGGAAAAAAGCTCCCTTGACAACCACCTGTCACCCAACCGTTGGGGGGGCTCCAGCAGGTTGGCCACCTCGGAGACCAACCTCAAGTCGCCAAAGAAGAGGAGCCTGGAGACCACTGCGGCGGCGCCCAACTCCCCCCACCACATCACCATCACCACCACGGGTAGCCCGCAATGGGGCAGCAAAACCCCGCAGCACCTCAACGTCCAGAAACTGGAGGAGATGTACAACCAGATGACCAAGTCTCAGTCCTTCACCAATCTCCACACGGCCAGCTCCATGAGCACGCTCAGCACCACCATTGCCGGCCCAGGCTCGCCAAAGCGGTCCCAAAGCCCTGAGTCCACACAGAAGGAAGAACTGGAGATGAAGGAGGTGGACGGACCCAAGAGCAGACACCTCCAGGTACCTTCACCTCTCCATCTAGCCGCGGTTCAGCTTTCTTCGAGCGACATCCTCAAAGACGGATTTTATCGATCCGATAACCGGGGCGATGGATCGGAACTCCACATAGAGGAAGGGGAGAGTTTCGGTAGTGCTGTGGAGAACATTCAAAAATCTCTTCGTGGGAACAACGCTCTTAAAATTAAGACGTCCGCCGAGGGCCCGCCGACGCCGCCCAGCACCACGTCTCCTGGAGATATCAGCTCCAGCATCCTTGAGGAAGAGTCACCAGACGGGGAAAGGTCGCCTCTCATGGCCAGCTCGGAAGCGCTTATCCAGGCCGTAGAGGATGAGGAGGAGGCGGGGGAGAACGGCCCCCTGGTGGACACCCCACCCGGCGATGAGGGCCCGTCCGCGGACAACCGCCTGATGGAGGTGGCCGGTGCGATTGGCGTGCCCCGGTCCCCCAAGACCACCGCCCAAAACTGCAACCAGGGCGAGGGGGAAGCCGACCAAAACGGACACAAAGCGGAGAACCACATTTTCACGTCCGACATCCACCTGATACCCGGGGACAGCGGGCTCTCGCCCACCTGCGAGACCAGCATGTGACTGCGAGAGCCCAAACATTTCTGCATGGCATGGCAAGCCCCTTTCACTTGTGTCGTGGCGGACCGCCCTAACGACAAGGGAACCCGTCCACTGGTGGAAACCATTTCCCCTTATAAATAAAAGACAAGCTCCTTTTTCATTACGCAGATGAACTGATCTGTAAATAAGCATGCAAGATAGAAAAAGACTTGTCTTTTACGGTGCTTGATTTGCTATGTAAATACTCGGATACGAAAGGCAATGACAATGCACGCGATTAAAAAAAAAAAAGGACAATACCGTTGACAGCAATGTGACAAATGGGGCAGGACAACCATTGTAGCGACCTATTTATATATAAAAAAAAAAAATAACATATCACTCATTACCTTTTGTGGAAAATGCAAAGTGTTCCCTTGGTTTGTTCCTGTGTGTGCGTGTAGTAACGTTTTGCAAATTTAAGTTCTGATATTCAGTCTACGAATTCATGAGGAAGCAAAACAGCAAGCTTATATTTGGAAAAAAACAAAAAAAAGAGATCTTTGTTAGGGACAACTCAGGTTTTAGGGAGCTTGTGGCCCACTGTTTAGCACAGTTGTCTCACAAAAATAACAATGAAAAATAATCACTTGTTTTTAAAGAAAAAAAATGAACAATATTATCTGTAAATCACAAAGTTTTTAAACTTAAAGCTTCTGGATTTAGCACCTTTAAAAAGGTCAGGAACTCTTGTAGCCATACGCTTCATTCTAGCGCTGGAAATAAATCATGTACTCACCGGCGTATTTACCTTTTCACAATTATTGTTAAATCTTAAATCATTTTGTTCAATAAAATAGTTGTAGTGTAGTTTGGGGATTTTAATCCATTCTAATAATTCAACAAGTAGATCGAGAGCCATAAAAAGCAATTGTGAATTACGACACCTACAGTATATGCTTCACAGTATAAATGAATCTAGTTTGTCAAATAAAGTAGAAATATTTCTTCAGTTATCGATGGACCAAATCAAGCACACAAATAAGCTTTTGTCTAATCCACTAATATATGACATGTAAGTATGGCGCCGTAGCTCTACTTTTATATAAGTCTCCTGTTTATGTTGCAGGTCAAATTGACCCGTATTCAAATTGCACTTTTTCAGTACCCAGCTTCTTCTGCTTGGCTTAATAATGAAATATTAACATTGAGATTTTTCTCCTCGTTTGTTGACACTTCTGGGCAATTAAGTGTCCTGGGTCAAATTGACCCAGAAAAACATAACAGGAGGGTTACATTTTTAGCTTCCTAATATTTGTGGTCATATTTGTGTGTGAATTTAATTTATTGTGTTTGTTGTTTTGTTTACATTGACAGAGAGCATCTCTTGTTGCCTTTGAATTCCAATTTATGGCTGGAATATTTTTTGGGACAGATGGCTGTGTGTACAAAATGCATGTTTGTATATGTTTATTATTTTAATTTATTTCCAATTTTCTGTCTGTCTTTTGTCACGAGCAAAGAAAAGAGGAAGGAGTACTTAAAGTACAAGATATATATGTATAATATAATGTGTATTATGATATCTACAATATACTGCGTTGAGTACTGCAAAACTATGCAGGCCCAAAATTGTGGCACTTTATTTTCTTCTGTCTACGAGGGATTTGTACAGACAGACAAATGTATTTTTCCAATGTTCTATCTTTAATATGAGGTAACAAATAGCATTGCACAAACATGCAAAAAGAGAATTTCACAAGGATGCAATTGAAAATTTGGTGGTTATTTTATGTTTGCTTTTTAATACGATACTGTGTATGTACTGTCAGGCATCTAAACAATGTCAGACTTGAATCCAAAATGGGGAGAAAAAAATAATCATTTTAAAAACGGCCACGCTCCATTTGTGTTATTTAATTATTTATTTATTTTTTGTGGCAAATTTCTCTATTTTTTCAACAACAACAAAAACATTGTCTCAAAATGGAGCACGACAGTTTAAGTGGTCTTGAAAAAAAGAACTGTCAGTGGTGCGACTCATAGCTCACATAGCGAGGCACTGTATAGATAGTCTAATTTTATAGCAGAAATCAGGTCTTTATGTAATAGATACAATTTATGCTATTGAGTTCTCAGGTTTTCTATCACTCTTGATGTTTTTTGTCTTTCTTTCTCCCTTCTATTAACCTCAAAGTAAGCCACATTGATGTCTAACCGAACATCGCCAAGCGCTTCCGAACTCGCAGCGCACCCCTTCGGAAGGTCCGATGGATGTGTAGAATCCCCTTCAAAAAGGTGGAGTAGCGTGGGGTGCGTTTTGTCCCGTTAGGGCCACCGTAATTTAATAATCCGGCATGGAACGTAGCAACCGCATCGCATTTGTTGATGGTGATGTGAATCACGCAAATTATATGTGAACGTTATCCCGAAAGGGGGGGGGGGGAGGGGGGGGAATCGGACATGGCTGCTGACAATTTATCCATCTCAGGGAGCAGTCATTTTGCCGCTCGCTGTGAACTGAAAATGACATCACAGTTTCTCAGGAGTGGACCCAGGTTACGACCAATCATGGCTCACCTGTTTTGTGAAGCTGAACCGAGGCCTGAGGGTGCTCGTCGCCGTTCCATCTGGCTCAAGAAACAGGGTTTGCAATGTAATACACAACATTTATTTTGGTCTTGTTTGTCGTTTTTGGGCAACTGTACCCCGGACTATAACAGCCCCACGCTACGCCACTGTATATTTAAATTAGACACGACTGTTTCCTCAGCATTCATGTTCCCTTGATGCACTGACATTACCATTGATGATTATTATTGTACATAGCTTGTGTCTTTTATTTTCTCTGAGAGAATGGCTCCTGATCACAAACACACACACACATAAGAGTTTCTGTACAAAGCGACATCTTTGTATGCATGTTGTAGTCCATAGGATGATGTGGCCGCAGAACACTTTGTTGTCTTGTTTCCATGTTCGCCCACCAACACCAAGTCTATTAGTATATGCAGAATAACAAATAAATGTACATATAACAACTGGTGTTTGGTGCGTTCTCCAATTTACTGTCATTTTTTTTCAATACTTCGAGACTGACCCTCGAAAAATCGTAATTCATAAAGGCATGCGATTATTAAAGTGCGTCGTAGTATACAAAATAAGAGCGAGCCAATGTGACTTGGTATTATGAAGTGCTATGCCTCCATCTAGAGGTAGGGGTCAGAAGCACAAGTATTTGCTTATACGAGGCACAAAAAAATGTATTTGAAAATTAACTGTATTCAAACAATTGTAATTACTACACTGTAAATTCAAAATTGTAAATTCAAGCCAGCGACAACAATGATAAAACAATAAGAACGATGAAGACGACAGATAACAGAGGAGTCATGATACCTTCAATGAAGCCATTTGACTTTACTAATATTTTTGCACACGTGTTTTTATTATCATTGAATGACAAATTAAATCATTGTCTTCCTGTTTTACAGATGTCAACACTTTGTCCGCCGGGAGAGGAAATGATTGGGTGAGTTGGACTAACATAGAATGAGCCTCAATTGGTGGTCCTCTTTTCTTATGTATTTATTTATGACGTCAATAGACTGGTGCGGGGTTAGGGTTATGGAAAAAGCAATTGGCAGGATTATGAGTTTGATGCTAAACGACCGCCGGAGGGTTTTGGAGATGACCCACAAAGTGGACTAACATGCACTAAGATTATGAGCCACTAGAGGGCAGAGTTAGAATACAGTATTTACTTTGTGTGCCGTTTCTTGTTCACATCAAAATTGTTTTTGCATTCTAAATCATCAGCTTAGCTAACGTCATGTGGCAAATATATACATACAGAGCGCTTACACGTAAGATTTTTTTTTAGTGCAAATATTTCCTTTGTTGCCAGTTTAATGATCTAGAACAGTGAAAATGTGATTGGAATAAATAAATATAAAAAGGTCGAGAAGAAAAACAAAAATACACACAATAAGTAGGTGTAATCCCCCTCCCCCAAAAAGTATATTATTTTACAGATTGTGCCTTTTGGCAGATATTTTCTGAAGTCCTTCGGGGAGGCCATTTATCGCCATGTTTTATATTCACTGAGTCTTTTTGAGGGACTTTTTATACAAGTTCGGTCAGATGAAGACAAAGCTGTGCTGCGGTGGACAAGTGCATTGCTGCGTTTTGCGGATTCTCCTCCACGTGCCGCTGCACCGAGCGTTGCCCACCGCCTGCCACTGCAGCACAGCATCCCTGCAGCCCAAACAAATGTGTCATGTGATTTGCTGTGCGGTAGGTCAAACCATTATGACATGGACACTAACCTGTCCATGTCCTGGCCGTCTCCTTGGCAACCTTGGCTGTGGTTGCGCATGGCGGGCGGCTGGCACGCCACACACACCGTGAAACCTTCGGTGAAGTAGCGCATCCAACGTGTGTGCGGACGGTTCTCTGATGTGCAGTGAGGGGAGCGTGACTCCAAAGAGAATTCCACGCAGAACCTGAGGGAAAACGAGTTAGGGTCTGCGTAAAGGTGACGTTTGTTTCCCGTGCTAAGTGCTCAGCAGCAAACTATAAATGATCTGGTGAGTATAAAGTCCCTCACCCTGCTTCCAAAGGGCTCCCGTAGCTGCCTGTCTTGGGCCTCGCCTTGCCGAACTCCAGGCTGGTGATAAATGCAGGCCCTGAAAACAAAGCTCTCAATCATTGGGACTGCATTCAAAGCCATTTAAACACAACTTGCGCTCACCTGTGTGCAGTCCACACGGGGTTCCCCGGCGGTCTCTGTAGTCCATGCAGCCGGCCCGCTCCTCCAAGGCCGGACAGGGCTCGCCACCGTTAGCGGGTCGCTCGGCTATGTGCCGCACCCGCGCGCGCCAGGAGGGTCGGCATGGCTCGGCGCAGCCGCTCCAGAAGCTCCAAGCTTTCACTGAACACGCCTGAGCTGGAGTTGGGGACATTGGCGTAATCGGTTAAGCTCTCAGTAAACCAACAAGAGACGTTTTGTTCCGACTGACATCGCTTATAACGGGGGTGTCAAACTCATTGTTGTCGCAGGCCGCATTGTACTCATAGTTTCCTTCGCAGGGCCATTATGATTGTCAACGTCTTATAGGCTCATACAGTATAGGCTAAACTGATGAATTACTACTTTTGAAATCAGAGACTAGTAAAAACTGTTTAAATATTTTAAAAAGATGAATGCTAAAAAAATTCCAGCAATTGTTATATTTTTATAAAATGAAGACAATTTGTAATGTTAGTATTGACACATGAAGTCGAAGCACAATTTGTCATCGCGGGCCACCTAAAATGATTTGGCAGGCTGTATCTGACCCCCGGGCCTTGAGTTTGACACCTATGGTTTACAGAGACATAAAAAAAAGAAAGCAACAAAATAGTCCATTTAAAGTAGAAATGTAAAAACATGAAAGAGGAAAAAAAGCTTTCTTTCAACATACAGTGCAAGCCACAGTGTAATTTCTTAAACTGATCGACTTAGTCGCATTCTTCAAATACTTGTCGCTCGCCCCGGCTGGGCAAACAGTTCCACCTCTGTGAGATATTTCCACAGCAGATAAGCATGAGTGCATCTTATCATCTCGTTATTGTGCCAAAAGCACCTGTCAGCGCTCACCTGGGCAGTGGGCAAAGTAGTCCGAACAGCAGTCCCGTGTTGCGACGCAGCTGCGGTCGCAGTAGCAAGTTCCGTAGACGCGATCCATCCTCCAGTCCTTGGAGGTGCAGCTCTGGTCTCGGCCGCTGCAGCATTTACCCAAACAACCTCCACAGACCAACTGGCGCTCTCCCATTAAGGCCAAAAGCAGCAAAAAGTAGGCAACCTCCATTTTGATGTCAATTGGGGACAACTTCCAATAATGGCAACCCCATGTGCCCACGTGTCTGACGGTGCACCTCTCTCGAGTCTGAATGGACTCAGAGAGAGAGGTTTGGTTTTCTGCCGCTACCCCCCCCTCCCCCTCCCCCTGCTTCCTTGCATCACGCCCCGAGCCACCCCAGAAGTCCCTGACAAGAAAGGGAGGAATGTGAGCACTTGGATGTTCTCCACGAGGACGACGGTGCCAAGTGTTGTCAAGCCCTTCTTGTTTGCCCCTCACACACAAATTAGATTTTTTTTTTTTTTTTTTTTTTCTGTGCTTCCCATTTGTTTTCTGTTTAGAAGAGGAAAAAGCTTTCACGCCCTCCTGTGTTTATTTAAACACGTGTACGCCCAGACAGTGTGTCTCCCGCGATAGTTCCGGTCCATAAAGCAGGTGAGGTCGACAAACATTCATTTACCGACCATGTGCTCAAATGTGGGCGGACGGACGTTCGTAATGACTTCTGCGTGATGCTCCCGGGAGGTCAAGCGACAATAATAACCTTCATCTCCACCACCATCATCATCACAGGGTGAGACATCTGCATGGCCTCACAAATAAGTGAGGTTATCTTTCATTTGGTCTTTCTTTCGTTGGGGTCGGCCGTCGACATATGTAAACACACAGTCAGTGTTGTCCGACACGCCTTTCTTAAACGTGCATGTACGTACCTGAGAGCGGTCCTCCATCACTGCCTATGGACAAATACCCTTCTGGGTTTCCTGTCACGGGTGTCAAGGTGACATCTATATGGGGAATGCAAACTGCGGTGGTCGCCGTGGTGAGGCCCAGTTGCCATGACTTCCAGTCGTTTGTTTGACAAAACCATCCATCTCGCTGGAAATGCGCTCAAACTCACCAGTCTTGGGTTTAGGATTGGTTCTCGGTTCTATGGAAAGTTGGGTTCTGGGTTTACGATTTGGTTTCACAAAGCGAGGCTTCAAATTGACCATATAAACAATTATCGATGTCGCTCATTCATCAAAAAAAAAAATATTTCATGACAATTTTTGGCACTTGGAATTAAGCTAACAGGTGACCTCATACGAAGCGTGCTAATTGCCGCAACTCGGACAAAACTTCCCCAACCCGGCCCCTCCCCAGCATCATTGTTCCGCCTAATGAGCAACTCTGCAGCGGCGCGTTATGAATCGTGTCTTTTGTCCGCCATGTTGACCACGTCCCGAGATGTGTGACGCATGAGTCACTCTTGGTGGATGTTTGACTTGGCATCTGTCGCCACCACGCAATTAGTGGGCGGATGTGCCACCGAAATACACTAGTAGGACGTTGAGCGTGCACCAAAACGCCTCCGTCATGCGGCTGTTAAGTTACGCCACGAGGAATGTCACCTGATAAGAGCTGCTTAAAAAAAAATAAAAAAATGTCAGCAAACATTGTAATATGATAACGCAATGTGATATGACAGTGGTCACAGCTGTGTGGATGGGCCTTTACTTTTTTTCTAGTTTCTATTGTAGCGACCGGTTTCTGTTGACACACACTTTGGGCGGCTTTTGCTTTTGATGGATGACTTGCTTGACAACAGGTTGAACACAAAATGGTCGCCGGGCCTCCGTAAAAGCAGTTAGGAATGTATGCGGAAGGTTGGAGAGGAAAAAAAATCAAAAAATACTGCCATTCCGATATCCAACGTGCTGTACCGGATTAAATGAGAGAGCGAGACGTCATTCAGGGCTCAGAGTGCTTTTATAAGTGCAGAAAAATGACAATTTGGTCACTAAAATGGACATTCCTGCTCATTGAACACAACAAAACAGCAGAAATACAGGAGCAGGGACAGCATTACACATCGATGATTTGATTGTCTAGTTTTCTGTCAATGGAGTCAATACCTGAAAAATACTCTTTCACCAACCACAACCGTACGAAAATACTTAGAACATTGTACTTTAGTAATCCCACTGGCTAACCGTGTAACAGATAATTTTGACCTCAAATATGCTTACTATTTTGATTGATTTTTTTTCCTTTTGTTTACAGTTGTGCAGTAAATATGGTGACTAAATCAATGAATATATCAATAAATAAAGTGACGCCATACTTGAGGCTAGAGATGACCTCCAGCTGTCAGCCAGTGCAATCTCGAGTCAGTTCTTAAGAAAAACCAACAACAGTAGCAACACATTCAGGGCAAACGTGAAGTCGTTCTGCACGATTTTTTTTTGTGCTACGCATATTTCACAGTGGAGGCAAAAGCCTCAAAGGCGCTCACTGACCATTTAGGACATTTCATAAGGTCACACGTCCCTGTGACATGAGTTGTTGCGCCACCTGCTGGGAGATGTAGGTCACATCACTCCTTTGAAAGTTTTGACCCCGGAAAAAGTTACAATTATTTTTGGTCCATTTTTGCCTTATATTATTAGTTAGTATGTTTAAACTTTATTTACAATGGAAAACGTTTCAAATGATGACAGTTGCATGTTTTTGAGGACCACGTTGTTTGTTGAAACTGACTAGATTATTTTCATGAAGTATTGTTTTTTTTTTTTTGTTCCAGAAAAAGATTTCGGGAATAAAGTTGTAGTGTTAAAAGAATGTTGAGACTTTCCACTTGTGCTATCAGGAGTCGCCACAGCGAGTCAGGTTTTTTTTGTATTCCAATACGTTTTCAAGAGAAAATTAATCATATTGCAGCAATAAATCGTTTTTTTCGTTTTTTTGTTTTTTTTTAAAAGTTATCTTTTTGTAAAAGCTGTTTTAGCACGACAATTCTCCAATTTTATAATCTTATCCGGTTCACTGGCAGCTGGGGCGTCGGCGATGGTGCGGGCATACATAAAGCGAGGCAGGCGGATCACTCGGTGGAAAGCGCACCGGCCTTTTCAGCTAAAGTCCCTATGTCGTCCGCTTTGGGCTGCAGCACGGCGGCCCCGGTTGGGTTCCGGTTCTCATCTATCGCCTGGGAGTCCTCCTTCAGCTGGAAGTGGCCCCCTTCCTCAGCCACCATCCGGTCCACGCACTCCATCAAGTGAGCCACTTGCTTCCGCTCCTGGAAAACGCAGTTGTTGACCAGTACGTAGCGCCGCCGGCACTTGTCCAGCACGCGTTGAAGCTCGGCGCCCTCGCGGCGGATGTAACGCTCAAGCGAAATGTTCCGCAGCATGTCTGCCCAGGTGAACACCACCAGGACGTGCCGCCACACCCGCTCCCCGAACAGGCCCACGTGCTCCTCAATGCGGGCGCGGTCCACCTCTGTGAACATGCCCACGGGGATGACCAGTAGGAAGGCATGCGGGCCCGGTGGGCACAAGGTGGCGCCATGGGTAATCTCCTTCTTGTAGGAGAGCGGTGTGTCCTGTGACGAGTACCAGCCAGGTGTGTCCACCACGGTCACTGGGCGCCCCGCCACTTCCGTGTGCCGCGTTACGCTAAACTCGGCGGCGCGCTCCAAATGGAACTCCTCGCGGCCCAGGATGGTGTTGGCCGTCAAGCTCTTGCCAGGCCAGCGCCAGCCGAGGACTACCAGGCGCATCGGGGACAGTGTCTGTTCGGGGCCGTTACTCTCACCAGACGCCGTCGAGGTCGCTGAAACATGGTAGAACGGACTCACTTACACAACATTCAGAATCAAGCTTGAATTGGGGGGGGGGGGGGGGAAGACTGTCACAGTAAAAGTGAAACCGTCCCTTCAGATAAACAAAAGCAATTATTTTACTGACAATCTGAAGATTGGACACTTGGTCTGCACCTATCAAATGTTTTTTAATCAATTATTCTACCGATTATCAGGGGAAAGTGGATTTTGCATTTTAAACTATGCCTAGCTACGTTCTATAACCTATTATCATACTATGACTAATTTATGATAACATTTATGACTTTTCTAGAAGTTGTTATGACTTTTCTAGAAGTTTAGGTGTATGTAAACGTATAATCATATCAACATAACCACGATTGTCATGACATCCAATTTCAATTCGAAATTAGGCCTGTCGAAAGTTCTCAAACTGGAATTCGAACTATTTAATACGACAAATGACTTCAATGAAGTAAAAGTGAGCATTTCCTGCCACCACTCACTATGCTTTAAAATGTTATGATATATATATATATATATATATATATATATATATATATATATATATATATATATATATATATATATATATATATATATATATATATATCATTAAGACATAAAACAGAACGAACGCATGACTTTTGACCTGTGCGTGGGAGCCCGAATCATGATCTGTTCGAGCTGCCTTTGTTGTGTTTTTGGCGGTCAGAGAATGACACACGGAAATGACAGCGACTATCCCTGCCCGGGTAAAAGTAACCAAATTAATAATAGTAATAACTGTAAAAGAAGCCAAGAGGAGGTAATTTAAGATATGTCAACGAAGCTTCGATACCCGCGGCGTTTAGTCGGACGGCTAATAATGTTCGCCTTATCAGTTGGAACTTTCTAAGCCGGCGAGGGTGTCAAAATGGAGACATGTCGCCAACTCACCCGAAGATGGTTCGTGAAATTTTGCTGCCATAATGTTCCAAATTAAGTCTTGCTAACTTTTGTTGAAGTTGGCGTGTGTAGTTTCGGTAGCGTCGGCGAAAGTACGGAAGCGCTTTTGCTTCTTCCTGCTTGGTGACCTCACTGTCAGAAACGCTCACTTCCCAGGGACTCTAACGTGGGGGCGGGGGGGACTATTAAAATAATTATTCCATTAAATTGACTTTAGAATGATCAATAATCACTATTCGAACGATTTAGACACACAGGAGAATTTGTTTACACTTCAGGTATGAAATGACCCACTTTTCCACCAGGGGAGAATCCTCTCGCGAGATATTTGTCTATCGCGACGGTTCGGTCGCACCCACTGTCCGCGGCGGGCCCACAGGAGAAGCCTGGGAATTGTAGTCTTTACCGTAGATTGGTCGCTCAGCCCACAACGACCCCCCTCCCCTCAAAACTCCCTGAACGTTTGCCTGTGCTTTTTTTTTTTTCGTCATCATATTTTTTTCTGGTGACATTTCCTGAATTGAACACGAGAGTTCCCGACGACGTTTCTCGTCTGGACAAGATTGCTTCTCGTAAGCAAACTAGAACAACTACATTTCCCAGTGTGCACCTGTACCTGTTTAACACTGTATTCTTCATGGCGTCTGGTCGAAATCTTCGGGCTGCTTACCTTCTGACGTACAGATAATCTGTCACAGTTTTAACGGTAAACGACGTTAGTTCTTCGAATCTTCTAATGTTCTGGAATATGTGCGTTGTATTCAGGAGCGGTGTTTCTAACGGTTTGTCCAAGGAGGTTCGTCGTGCGTTGTTTCCTCACTGCAACAACGCAATCTTTGCCTTAATGTTGAGTGGGGCTTTGATTGTTTAGAGCAAAACATGACGACCTACAGCCAACATTGTATGTCTTTGGATTACAAGGCGCTTGTCACTATGGAAGTGGCCCAGTCGCCCGTTACGGACGAGCAGAGGCATTTGACCCAGCTGAGGTTCGACGCCGCTGTCAAAGTCATCAAGAGTTTGCCTCCGAATGGTGAGTCAAACAACAACAGAACTGGAGGAGGTCTTTCAGGCCAGTCTAACCAGTTGACTGTTTGATCACGTCGTTGACGCCATAGCTTTGCATTGCACTGGATTTAAAAAGGCCTAATCCACTTTGCAAAGCAGACTTTGGCAACGGCGAACCACATTGACAGTCAACAACATTTTTTTTCAGGTTCTTTTCAGCCTTCCAATGACATGATGCTCAAGTTCTACAGTTACTACAAGCAAGCCACTGTGGGCAAGTGCAACATCGCCCGGCCTGGATTCTGGGATGCCGTCGGCAAAGCTAAATGGTAGGACAATAACAATCAGTGTACACATTGTGCAGCACGTTGCTCTCTGCCCTCAGACGACATGCGTTGTTCATTTACTGGATTTGCCGACCTGTTGACTTGAAGCCTCGCTGGCCACAGGCCACACAAAGAGCTTCAAAATGAGTTGAAAATGCCACTCGAGCTCTTACTTGCACGTTCCCTTGCCATTCCGTGACATTTTGGAGGAAGTTGCATGAGACCGTTGGAAAATTATAAGAATTATTTTGGGAGTGCTGATGGCAATGGCTGGCCTAAAATGAAAAATAAACAAAGGCACTCCATGTGAACGCTTCCTCAAAAATGATGCAATTAATGCTTTCATTGTGTGCGCTTTGGATAATCAAGGAATGCATGGAACTCTCTGGGTGAAATGACCAAAGAGGAAGCGATGGCAGCCTACGTTGACGAAATGAAGCTGGTACGTTTTCTTCCCGAAGGTGTCATTTTCTGACGAATTGAACTCAACTATGGATTTTTGCGTGTAGATTTTGGAGGGCATGCCCGTGACAGGCGAGGTCGAGGAACTCCTGCAGACCTTGGCACCTTTCTACGAAGTGGTAGACGAGAAGAAAAAGATAACACAAATATCAGACCTCAGCACAGGTTGTGCATTACTGACACACCCAACACATGCTAGAGGCGAGGTGTGCTTGCTTCAAGCATTTTATTAGTCATAGTCACCTATCTTAATGCCAACATGAATGATGTCAGGGGAGTTCACTGAATTGCAATCTTTCAATGTAATTGTTTTTATTTTGCAATCTGTCTCCTGTCGCATGCACTCTCAGCTCGTTTGACACAGTTTGCTAGGCAGCTGGAAGGCAAGTACATGTGACTGTGTTTTAAATCGAATAGCTGTTAGTGCCAGTTAGCCACCAGTGCTAGGTAGCAGCGAAGACTTCCTAGCTTGGGTTCTTTTTGTGCTCTTGTTGCTTGACGCACACACAGAGGAACCTCTGAGATCAGTCCCCACCCCCTAGTTTCCAAGGCAAAGAAAAAGCATTTTTGAGAGCAATGTCATGGACTGAATAGCGCTAGTACGTTTTTTTGTGAACTTCAGAGGTTCCACTGTCGAATTCTTATAAAGCCTGCAATCTTGGGAAATAATGGCCAACAGGAAAAGTGTTGTGGCATCATTAGGTGCCAGAAAAAGTTCCGCCGGCATTTAAGGTGACGGCACGTTGTGCGGCCGGCAGGTTTCGGCTCGACTCTGAGCACCGTGTCGTCAAAGAGCATGGCCAAGAGCATCGTCAGGACCATGGAATTGAACGGAACACTGGAGACTCGGCCCGCCAAGCCCGCGCCTGAGAAAAATAAAGAAACATCCGATGACGACTCTCAGGAAGACGACGATGAGGTCAAAAAAGGTAATCTGATTGAGGCTACCTGAGAAATTGTTTTGCTGACCAGGTTCGTTCGCAGGCTCGCACCCAAAGAGGAAATCGTCACCGAGAGCGCACAAAGTAGAAACTGGCAAGATGGCCAACGGCATGGCGCATCTGACAAACGGCGACCGCATGCTCGCGCCTCCGGATGTACCAGACGCTCAACCTCTGCTGAACGGCCACCATGCCGGTGCGTTTTTCTGTGTGGCATTTCACACCAGCCCAGACCCTCCACGACAGCCTTTTAATGAAACGATGGCAGACTGTGACCTTCCTGTGTTGACCTTTCCCACCCCTCGCAGACGCCATCAAAGATGTGATGGGCCCCGCTCAGCTCGCCAGTGACTCGGACAGTGAAGTCTATTGTGACTCGGTGGACCAGTTTGGACAGGATGAGGCAAGAATTCATTGCGGAAATGCTACATGTACAACTATGACATGACAAAGCACATATTATTCTTGCTTATTCATAAAGAGCACTGAGCAGAATTGCTCTCTGAAAGACCTGGAGGAGGAGGAGGAGACCGTGGACAGCAAGGACCCACAGGGGGCGCCGCAGGGCATCAGGTGCGGCGGCGAGGACGGAGAGGCCGGCGGGAGCATGACGCAGAGGCCCAGACTCAACGTGGAAATGGCAAACTCTGTCATCGGAGGCGGCAGAGGTAAAAGATATTATGAGATGCTGTTGGTAAGTTCCTGAACAGGAATTATTAGCTTAGAAAACAGTCATTTTGATTTTGGGTTTTTAGGCTCCAGGTCTCAAAGCCATGGTCTCAGGGCGCTGAAGCCCACCCACGAAAGCGGCGGGGACGACAACGGCAGCGGTGGCGGCGGCGAGCGTCGTGGCCACACACCTGTGGCCAGCCTCAATGAGCAGATCGTGGCGGCGCTGGCCCAATTGCAGGAGGATATGCGAAGTGTCCTGGAGAGGCTCCACACGCTGGAGGCCCTCAGCGCCACGCAGGTCCCAAATTTTTTTTTTCCATTTATCCAAAAATAATACAATAGAAAAGCACATCACAGCACGATTTAATGGCCGCCAATGAATGGTTAACATTTGTCCTTTTCTTTGCAGGCCCGGTCAGCAGTCCTGTCTCCTTGTCACCCATCCACAACAGTCAATAAGAACAGCCGGGTACTTTTATTTTTCATTTGATTTATTATTATTTATTTTTTGCTAGCAATGACTATACACACCCACCCTATCTGTCGTATGTTGTAGAGACCAGCGTGGTGGCCTCTTGACATTTCTCCCAGCAGTCTGGCCTTTGCCGTCGCGTGGCCCTTCGTGGTGCACTGGATCATCGGCCTCTACGTGCAGAGGAGGAGAAGGTACTTTGCTCCTTCATCATCATCATCATCGGGTTGGACTAAACCTGCTGCTTTACTCAAAATTCCCAGCCATATTCATTTTCTGTTTGTCTTTTTCCCCCCTGAAGACGACTGAACTGAAAGAAATGAGGAAATGGCCACCAAGAAGAATCCTCGCCGGTGACCTTTTAGCAGGTTGGCTAAACTGCTTTCTACGTTTGCTTTTGCACTAAAGAAGGAGAAAAGAGTCTTGTGAGTAAACGTGCATACTAAAGAATGTGATGATGATGTTGTTAAGGCGGTTCCCATAGCAACTAGGGCTTACTTTGCACAAAGCGGGCCAGATTCTGTTATGAGCTTGATGTGATTTTTAATCTTTCACTATAGTTGCCCGGAGCAATGCTGCTAAAACAAAAGATGTAACCATTTGGTAGTTTAGAAGAAAGATTGAGAATTACTGTACTGTGTGACATTCTTTGTAATTCTGCGTTGATAGGTAGGGTTGCAAAAAAAACATTTTTGGTAAATTCCCATGGTAATTTAAGATGGGGAATTTGGGAAATATTCCAAATAGGAAACATTTATCAAATGAATGAAATCAAATAAATTTGACTCATAAATCACTCAAAACCTCCCTTTCTGAAAATACCACAAAGGTCCCTTTTAAAGTGTCCCTAAAAATTCCCATAGGAAGTTTCCAACTTTGAAAATGTTGCAACCTTACATGTTAAGTTGATATTTATTGCGTTTAGCAGCTCAACAACCGTGCGGCATTTCGGTTCATCCTGGTGGTCTCCACGTAGAAAGTGCCTCGACATTTTTAGGTGCACACCTTGTAGCAAATGGACCAAATGAATACGAATAACATGAACTCAACCCAGTAAAATCTAATTTGCTTGTACTCTGAACACAAACTGACTTTTTGTGACAGCCATTAAATTTACCCGTTCAAATATAATATTTTAAGTGTGTTATGTATTAAGGAGTATATTAGCCGGATTTGCAGAAGCACTAATCCTTCAAAGAGCCATTTATGTTTCAATAACAGAATTATCAAGTGATAGTTTCTACTGAAATGTGTATGCATGTCATAATCCAAGCCTCAAATAAAAGTTTCATAATGCAAAAGTGACGTGACTTGTTTGAAAAAGGCTGCAGAAGGGATGTTACAAACACCTTTTATTTGCATTTCTCTTTCTGACATAAAAGCAGCAGCTTTGTGTTTGGAAGCAGCGTTTTGAATTACAATAACAAGACAAAAATACAGAAATGTTGTATATATTAGCATTCTCTAGCAAGTGCTACCCTTACTTTAAACTTCAAAGAAATTCCACAGAAAAACTAAACCGACACTCGAATGGGAAACTGATAAATATAAGAACTTCATGAAATAAAAATCATATAAGTAGTGATTGCACAAACGGTTTTTTTGTCTTAACTGCAGTTAAAATGACGATGGCGACTAACAGGAACTGAAGGTGGCCATGTCGATGTGCTGCGCGTTGTTCCTGGCCTCAAAGTAGGACGTGTCCGTCTCGTCGTCAGGCTGCGGGATAAACGGCATGGGTTGCTTGTGAAGGTTCTCCCAATCGCAGCCCTCGAACAGTGGGTGGAGCTTCAGTTCTGTTGGGGGGTGGGGTTCAAATAAAATCTGAGCATGGGAAAAATCTGGATGAGGTGTGAGCAACCAATGTTGTTTTAAACCTTTGAGTCCCGCCCGTTTGGTCTTATCCATGGTTAAGAGGATTTCAATGGTGTCGCTGGCATCGTCCGACAGCGCTTCATCTCCCTCGGGCCAGGGGATGTCTGAAAAAAAGTTTTAAAAAAAATTACATTTTGATTTGAACAAGTGGCTTAAAAAAACAAACATTGCAGCCACCTCTGTTGAGAATATTCTTGAAGACCAGTTGCGGCGTCTCATCATTGAAGGGCGGCACGCCGGTGAGGAACTCGAACAGACACACACCTAGCGCCCACCAGTCCACCATGCAATCTGAAAAGTCGTCTCAGATAAGTCATCCTAAAATTTCACCCGGCTGACTCATCATATATCAAAAATAACACCAAAGAAAAGGCAGCTGACAGTCACCATAAACTCAAACTCAAATCATAGTCAAACTAAATTGCTGTCCATTTCCACTTTAGACGGTGTTTTCCATCAGTGGCTTTGAACAACAACGCAGCCCCAGGTGAGCATAAATTGCGTAAACTTGCATCTTAGCCATTAGCGTGAGCTCCATGTTAATAGATCCAAACGGCCCCGGTCATTTGCAACCTGCTGAAGCCGAGCCAAAAATCACAGGGCGGAATTAGACAAAGTGTTAGCGGCGGGCCATGCGAGCGAGCACGCTTGTGCGCAAACGTGATTTTCCTTACCGCATCCACGCCTCCCTGGAACTCACAAAGAAGTGCTATGAGATCAGTGAAAGCTAAAGGACACGATACAAGTACGTACAGTGGCCACCCACTGTGCCGCTGCCATTTCAAAGAAAGCTGCATCTGCTCTTACCGTGAGGCGTTTGCAAAAGCAGCTCTGGAGCCAAATAGTCGGGGGTCCCTAAAATGTGTGCCCCCTCCATGGGCTGAGCCCCGCGTCGCACGCTCTTGGGAGTCCGTAAGGGTGTTTGCGAGGTGGACATGGTCCGAGGAGTCTACAAGGAGGAGATGCACAATCACGTAAAATAACTACATTTCAGTAAGAAAGAAAGGTAAGAATATATTTATGTACAAGCACACCAGATAAAGCGAACTTCCAGAGCTGATCTTCCTCTGAACCGGTGTGGTGAGGCAGATATCAGGTGAGGACGCGTCCAAAGTGGAGCCCACGCTGAGTCGCGACACGTTGGAGCGGTTAATGGAGCTGCAGTAGCTCCGGAACGCCACCACGGGCCGCAGGAAGGTGCACTCGGGTCGGCCGAGGGACGCCGGCGTACCCGCGGTGCGGGGCGACGAGGACAAAGAGCGAGTTCGTCGAAGGGACAACTCGGCGCCTTTTTCAGGGGAATGCAAGGCACTACTTTGGGCGGGTCCGACGGGGTCCGGTGGGGCATGACTGTCGATGGGCAGTGATGTCTCCAGCACCGAGACGTCGAAGTCCAGAGTCAAACTCCGGCAAAGCCCGCTGCCAGGGAGAGATGGATAATGGCTAAATGTGTTTAAGACTTTTGTTAACATGCACAATTACCTGCTTTGCGGCGACGCGAAGCTGCTTTCTAACGACTTCATGTTCTCAAAGTTGTCCTCGAGAGCCGATTCTTTCGTTTCGCAAAAAAGGCTCTTGGCCACGGTGACCGGATTGGAGGGCTTAGGGAGGACGGCGCTGTTCTGGCCGGTCATCGCGATCCCCACGGCGGAGAAGGTTCCGGTCAGGCCAGTGTGAGCGGCGGAGGTCTCGCAAGGGACGTGGTAGCATCGTTTGTCGCTCTTTTTGGCGAGGGGCTCCACAGCTTCCGGGCTTACTTGCACCTCGGAAAATGGACGCTTGGCAGACGGCGCGGAATGAGAGCCCGTTTCTGGCTTGCCGCTCGCCTCCCGCTTCTCGGGGGACTCTAAATGTCCTCTTGCCTTCTGTTGGTTTGGCTCATTTTCCTTCTAGAGAGCACAGAAAAGAAATGATATTTATGATCTCATCGCATTTTCAGGATTATCACATTTATCTAACCTCCTCGAACTCCCACAGTGGGCTGATGCCTCCCTCTGTGTCGGTGGTGCTGCCCGCGCTCATGGTCTCCAAGCGCTTCCTGGTTTTCATCAGCATGGGCGTCAGATTGACGGCCAAGCTGTGCGGACTAAACATGAAGCTGTGCGGCCCTGTGAAGAATATCTTTTATAGACAAGCTACTACATTGTAATTTTGTTTAAATCATCAGGTGATTTTTTTCGCTATGAAGTGGGATGGTCTCCCTTATGGATCAGGACCAAACCGATACGGTGGGAACAGCACCTTTCCTCCAGGCAGTGCACGCCGGTGAGCTCATGGTCTCCTTTGCTGTATCAGAGGGGGAGCCAAGGGAGTTATTCTTCCGCATCATTTTGCCACAGGACATGGCCGAGGTGCTGCTGTGGCGTTTATTTTGGTCTGCCGGGGTATTCTGCGCTTGAAGGAATCATAAGTCAACGACAAACGAGACCATGTGGGAAAAAAAAAAGGTTGGAATTCACACTCACAAAACCAAGCGAGGTGATCAAGGACATGACTTGACCCGGTGTGCGAGAGTAATTTGTGGGTTTGGACACGGATGGTGTGTTTAGGATATCTGTGAGTTGCAGTTCTGAAAAAAAAAAAAAAAATCAATGATAAAGCGGTCAACATTCCATATGCCCCCTGTAAATCTGTTTGGACTTACCTCTACCAAGCTTCACTTTGGAGAGCCCAAAATCAGTTAACTTGATGTGACCCTCGTTGGAAATGAGCATGTTGTCTGGCTTTAGGTCCCTAAAAAGGCAAAAAGTGACACAATGTATTTGCACCCATGCCGCCTTGAACTCCATACATACGTCATCCCAACCGGTTTGTACCTGTGGATGATGCCATGGCGGTGGAGGTAGTCCAAAGCAAGGCCAACCTCAGAGATGTACTTAACCGCCATATCCTGGTCGAAATATCCACAGACGTTAAGGAGAGACTTCACATCTCCTCCAATGAGGTACTCCATCACCTTCAATGGCAAAAGAGTCAATTTGACATCACAGAAAAATTTCGGTGATTGTGATCTTGCAAGATTGGTGAGTTACCAAGTAGATTTTGGTGGCTGTCTGGAGAGAATAAAACAGGTGAACCACGAAGGGACTTTTGCTCAAAGCCAGTGCGTTTCTTTCCGCCTTCATTTGGCCCGTCATGTTTTTATCCACCATGTCCGCTTTATTCATGGCCTACAAGCGGTTGATTGCAACTTTGTAAAGCAATCGTAAATACAGTAGATACGATACAGTAAAGCAAATATCCACTCACCTTGATGGCATATAACTGGGAATTGCATTTCTTCCGTGCAAGATAAACTTTGCCAAAAGCACCGCGGCTGATTGGTTTCAAAGTGACAAAATCTTCGATCTTTGGTAGCGTGATCGACCCAACTCTAAAATTGGGAGTAGATTTGTGCTTTTCCTCCGTGTCCATCGTGTTAGTGTTTTTTTTTTTTCCCCCTCTCTCTTAAAGCCACCAACTACCCTAAAATAAACATTCGCATATTGGACAAGAGTTGCTGTTTGTTTTGAAATTTGAATTCAGCACCCTTCACCCTGGGTCCTCTGACCTCTATTGAGGTAGGCAAGCAGACGCCTGTTCATAATTATACAGGAATTATTGTGTTTTCGAATACCGCCGGTGTCGGTGCCATATGTGATCGGGCTGGCATAACGAACATTTTCATGATGGGGAAAAAAAAAAAAGTCGTCAGTAACATTGGCAACGCAAGATGTTTGCCCTCTGGTGCCCTCCGCGCCTGCTGATAATGTCACGTTTTAATTACATATTTCTGTAAAATAATGATTTGCCTATGTGTTTGTCACCCCAGGCTGTTGTATTTATACAAATCAAATTAAGACGAGGGATAAAAATTGTCATTTGTGTTTCTCGCGCAGCATTCGAGTGACGTCATTTTGTAGTATTTTTCATCAGCATTGGATGTCAAGAGGAGTTGTCTGTCGGCGTTGTTAGCGAACCAGCCGAAAGTCGTTGTGTTACAAGAAAAACACCGACTTGGGACTACAAGTTCCTTTAAAAGCACACGGAGGGCTTCTCCTCGTACATTTACGTTCCACTTTTGTGTTTTATTCAGCCAAAATGTTTTCCCTGTCGTCGTTTCAGCCACAGCAGGTAAGCGAGGTGCTCTTATTTTTTTTTTTTTTTTTTTTGCTCTAGCTAGTTAGCTCATATCGAGCAACATTCCTCTTATGTAATATCATTTTGGTCGCCTGATGAAGTATTTTCTGGTTTATTAACTGTACCGTGGTGTGTACTTGTCAAGGGTGTTCTTCCTGCCTCTTTTATAGCAAATATCTGGCTAATATTAGCATAAACGCGGGTGTTCGTTTCACCGTCGGATCATGCTTACGTCACAAATTCGGTAATCAAGCGTGATTTTTGCACCTGTCAAATTAAGAGAAAGGGGAAATAAATGGTGAACCTTAATGTAAAGTAAAATAACGGTCGCCAATTTAAGATTACACAACTGCCATTCGTGGACGAGAAGTTACGTGGAAACTGTTATGTAAATACATACACACGACAAAAGTACTAATGCTCTGTACCAATGGTACTATTAACTACGTATATTAAAACAAGTACCAAAGGAAGTGCTGATTCAATTTCTGTGCTTGAGCAAAGTTTTTTTTTTTTTTTTTTTTTTTTTTTTGTAACTATATACTTAAATTTGTACTTTGGAATAAACTGTGTTAAGATAACAGGTGCCCACTTGAAGGTGAAGTCACATTGAAGAATTCTCTTCGTGACATAATGTAGTTCCATATATGATTGACAGTGTTATGTGTCGTGTCACCCACCCCTTCATTAGATGATTGTGCCTCTCAACCAGCTCATTGGCGCCCTCCACTCACTGAAGAACACTGCCACGGCGTCAGTGCAGACCCTGCACAAAGACTTCAGCCCAGAACACACTGCACATGCAAAAGAGGTGAATTTACAGTTTTGAATGTGCCTTGGTGACTGTTAAGTGATCATGATGTTTGCTTCATAAGGATACATGTTTTATTATTTTTCTCCCCACTCTTGTAGCCCAACGCAAGTCTTCGAGAACTGGGTGTGTCAGACATTCGAGGCAGTCACCTGGACGAGCTACTGGACAGGTTACTGCCCACGCTGGGCTCGGAGGAGCCGCCTGCCATCCCCTCGGTATGGAGGACGAGTCACGTTTCGGCGCACAGCTTCTTTCACAACAAGCACGGTTAGTTGCTCAGTGCTGATGAAGTAAGCATCTCTGTCCACATTTTAAAAAGAAAAATACAGTTTATGATGAAAATGTTTTGGTTTGTCATAGGGTTTGCACACACAAGATTTTTTGGCTCGCCAGTATTCCACAGGCAAAATCACAGACCTCTACGAGACGTTTGCACTGAGCTTCAGTTTTTACCCTGTTAGTAACACCTCGCCATTAGTGCATTACAGTCCCACAGATTTTTTTAAAAGTCATTTGTTGTGCTTTGTTTGGGGCTTTGTTCAGTGTGGATCCAGAGTCGAGATTTCAAGACTCTCAGACCAAAGAGCAGAAAGACGGCGTCGGGTGACGATGTTCCGACTGAGTCGGATCCTTATACACCGGCTTTCATTAAGGTCGGGAGCCTACCTCACTCCTCACATTTGCGACGCCTTGCTTGGGTTCTTTCAAAAATGACTTTTTGATCTCCTTGAAGGACACCAAATGAAAAGGCAAGTCCAAAATGTCATGAGTAATATCTCCTTTATTTCCTTATAGGGGTTTCTGACGAGGGAAAAGGGTGTAGAGGCTCATTCGTTGGACCAACTGACAAAAAGCAGGAACCTTCCACAGAACCAAGAAGAGACCTTCAAGCTGGGCTTCTCTGAGGGCTTCATGCGATCGCAGGCCTACACACAGAAGACGCAAGGCAGGATGCTGATTCCCTTTTCCCAGCAAATCTCTTTTCTGATATTTTTGTTTCAACTTTGCTCCATTTGTAGATTCATTGAGGAGAACCAGATTTGTGCTGTTGGTGCTTCTTCTACTCGGCATTTATGGTCTGTCCAGATCCCCCTTTCTCTCGGGTAAAGGCTCCTTTTCTGATGCTGGTTTGTCCCTTTTCATCCTCTTAAATGATCTGACAGCCACATGCACGCATACCCTAACCCTCGTAGTTACATTCTATATAAATTCTACAAAACACTGAGTAGGTTTGTGTTCTCATAGTGAGGTTCCGCACCACATCGGGCCTGGACTCGGCCATCGACCCTATCCAAATGAAGAATGTGACATTCGAGCACGTTAAGGGAGTGGAAGAGGCAAAGAATGAGCTGCAGGATGTTGTGGAATTCCTCCGGAACCCGCACAAGTTCACGGTTTTGGGTGGGAAGCTGCCCAAAGGTATTCCAGGTTTCCCATCCAGTTCTGCCCAATCTCTTCGTTTTTTTTTAATCCAATCTTCATGCAGGAATCCTCCTGATCGGGCCGCCAGGCACTGGGAAGACACTGCTAGCCCGGGCGGTCGCCGGCGAGGCGGATGTGCCTTTCTACTATGCCTCTGGTTCTGAGTTTGATGAGATGTTTGTGGGAGTGGGTGCCAGCCGCATCAGGAACCTATTCAGTAAGGTTCAGGGAAAGCGATTGATTGGTGTGAATGCAGCCCAGCATGGCCAAATCTCAAAGCGATAACTGATGGTACCTCTAGTAAATCCCACCCCCTCTTACATTTAACTAAGAGAGCCATGAAAAATGACTTGAATGATCATTGTAATGATTGCCCTCAAAGGGCCAGACAGTATAAAATAATTAAATGTTAAACAAGTGTAATGTAATCCCAAACACAAGTTTTTCTTGGTCACATTCTCTGTTTGTATCGACAGAGGAAGCAAAAGCCAATGCGCCTTGTGTCATCTTCATCGACGAGCTGGACAGCGTCGGAGGGAAGAGGATCGAGTCTCCCATGCATCCGTACTCCAGACAAACGATCAACCAGCTGTTGGCCGAAATGGACGGGTCAGTCAGTCCTTCTGTGGTCATCACCCCAAGTATCTTTTATTTGGAAGATCATATTTGGACATAGGGTTGTCAAAGGTTTCCAATGAAGTTAAGTGTGTCATGTTGGGTTGTTTTTTGACAGGTTTAAACCAAATGAGGGCGTCATCGTCATCGGTGCTACCAACTTTGCAGAAGCCCTGGATAAGTACGTTTGCAGTTTTAGAATTTTCATTTCCAAATGTCATTCTTCTGCTAGATCAATAATCATCTCCTCGCCATCAGCGCTCTGGTGCGACCGGGCAGGTTCGACATGCAGGTGACGGTCCCTCGACCCGACATCAAGGGACGGACCGAGATCCTCAACTGGTACCTGAACAAGATCAAAGTGGACTCAGGTAGTCTGTCTAGCACAGTTATGACAATTAGCTCAAACTAATAAAATAACTAAAAGTAAAGTTGAAGAAATGTTGTCATTCGTGAAATAAAACAAAAACGTGAGTACTTTAAGAAAAAAAGAAGAAAAAGAAAACTAACTCGGCTACAATTTACATTTATAGCATTTACTGTATATAACACTTATAGTCACTTTAAAAAAAATACACATAATGAGTAGCTGTTGTCCTCTTTAGTAACAGTGCTCTTTGTTATGTTACAGAGGTGGAGCCTGAAATTATCGCCAGAGGCACGGTGGGCTTCACGGGAGCCGAGCTGGAAAACCTGGTCAACCAGGCAGCCTTGAAGGCGGCGATGGAAGGGAAAGAGATGGTCGGCATGAAGGACCTGGAATTCGCCAAGGACAAGATTCTCATGGGTGAGCGAGTGAGGAAGTGAAGCGCAAGGTAGGGAGGAAATGGGTGGGTGTCATAACAATGGACCCAATTGTTCATTGTAGGCCCTGAAAGGAGAAGCGTGGTGATTGACAAGAAGAACAAGACTATCACGGCCTATCACGAGTCGGGCCACGCCATCGTGGCTTACTACACCAAGGACGCCATGCCCATCAATAAGGCCACCATCATGCCACGCGGACCCACGCTCGGACACGTCAGTCAAAAAAAAATAGATGCAGGGGAACCTCTGTTTTTGTTCTGCCCAACTTTTCATATGATTCCATTTGCAATGAGTTTTAAATTTCAAATCAGACCTTCAAAATAAAAGCATGCAATACAAAAACATTTTCAACACAAACAAGCACAAAATATTTTGACTGCTGAACAAGCCACTCCCAGGCCAAAGAAAGTGCTACTATAGTTGCACCGGTTTGGTTTTGGTTTTATTTTATGTGTTTGTCCTCCAGGTGTCGCTGCTCCCAGAAAACGACCGCTGGAGCGAGACCAGGGCGCAGTTGCTAGCCCAGATGGACGTCAGCATGGGTGGGCGAGTGGCAGAGGAGCTCATCTTCGGCGATGACTTCATCACCACAGGTGAGGGATACCCGTGCACTTGCTTTGTGCGCCCTCCTGCCGCCCACTCAAATCGCACCTCATCGAAATCCTCTTTTTTTAGGTGCATCCAGCGATTTTGACGGGGCAACCAAAATTGCTAATTTGATGGTGACCAGGTTCGGCATGAGTGACAAGGTCAATCCGTCAGTGTGCATTTTCTTAAGGAGGCTATTCAGTGGATGACGATGTCACACGCCTGCTCATTTGTTTCCTATAGCTCGGAGTCATGACCTACGGCGACGTGTCCAAACAAAGTCCTGAGACGCAAGCCGCCATCGAACAGGAAGTTAGGATACTCTTGAAGGTCTGTTGTGCTCCCAATTTTTGATTAAAGCGGTGAAAATTTCACACAAGTAGCTCACTGAATAGTACACGGTGTTTCCAAAATTTTGACACTTAACGTGCAGGAAAATAACAGCTTGTTCTCTGAGGATAAACTCGTCTTTCTTTTATTCATTTCTCTCATGTTTCTCTGAACCGCCTTAAAACAATTGCATTTGCAGGACTCATACGAGCGGGCCAAGATCCTCCTGAAGAAGTACAAAAAAGAGCACGAGAAGCTCGCCGACGCCCTCCTCAGGTACGAGACTTTGGACGCCAAAGAGATCCAACTGGTTCTGGAGGGAAAACCGCTGGACCACTAAGATACACCCCACTTCCCTGTACTGTGCAGTCCTCGTGTCTTTTTGTCCTGTACAGTACAGCGAGACGGCACCGTACATACTGTATCAACCCAGAACGCTGAGTTATTTAAAACTCTCAACTGCTTTTTCTAGTCATTTGTAGATTTATTTTTATCGGTCAGATGACAAAGTAACCTCATTTCAAGGACAAGACACGAGCACCAGTGCTTCTATTTATTCAACAAGGAAGCTCTGGGTACCTAGAAGGTGCCATTTTGTATAGCCGGGTGCAGTACTTTTTCAGCATCATACCTCCTGAAAAGAGCTACTCTTATTTATTGAAGTGCCCTCCATTTCCTCTCGGATTCTTGCTCGAATAAAGGTCATTCTTTCTCCACCTGACGATGGTTGTTCATTTTGAACCGAAGGTATCATCCGCAACAGGTAATTTACTGTCATGATCGAACCTGCAATTAGTTCCACAGTCAGACATAGGGACATTGTTGAGTTGTCTTTGGTTGCCCCTCCTCTCAAGTGTTTATAAGTGGAAAAAGAGAAGTTCTACTCACTTGAAGACTGAAACTTCACATGGAAAAAAGAACCAACATGGATGCTGCTGACGACATCGCCGTCATTGGGATCGGATGCAACTTCCCGGGAGGTACACTGCCCCACAAATAATACATTTTGTTTGCCTTATAAGAAACAATTTCAAATTACCATCTCTCGAATGACTTGGCAAGTGATACTTTTTTTTTTTTTTTTTTATTCCTTGGATCATACAATTTGGATCAAATAAATCCTTCCATAGAGAAGAATTATATATAACTATAGTATAATTACATATAGTATAAGAAGTGGAAGCTCTCTTGCTGGATATAGAAATATTTAAAAACAATTTGAAGTATTTACAATAATAACATTTAGGTTGAGTTCGTCTGACGTCCCTGTGGCTTTTAGGTGAAGGCTTGGATAATTTTTGGAGGGTTCTATCAGAGGGCAAAAATTGTGTTGTGGATATTCCAGCTGAGAGGTTTGACAAAGATTCCTGGTATGAACTTGATGGCAGCAAACCTGGAAAGACGCAAACCACCAAAGCTGCTTTCATAGATGGGTAAGCGGAAGAATTCAGATTGTCAGTTGCAATATTAATAGCATTTATTTACCATTATGCCCTCCTGGGAGTTTAAAATCAGGGGATGTTTGAGAATAATTGTCAATATTCGCACATGTCCTGAATGTTGATAGTCACCTAAATGTTGAACAGAGGCTGAGATCTACCGGAGTCAAATTCCTTGTTTGGCATGCCCAAACATGGCCAATAAACTTCTTAAATCTTGAATTTTCAACCTTTCAAAAGATCCGTCATATTTACAACTTCCATTCTCGATATAAATTCAATATAAATGACTAATATAAATTTGTAGCGGTCTGTGTTTTTGTTATGCATGCAGTTCATGATGTAAGACGGTGCTCATTTCAGGTTCAACGAGTTTGACCCCAAATTTTTTGGAATTCCTGAGGCAGAGGCGGATGTCATGGACCCTCAGCAGAAACTGCTCCTTCAATGCACCTTCAGGGCCTTGGAGGATGCCAGCATCCCCATGGAGCGCATCAGTGGAAGCACAACTGGAGTTTATATTGGTGACCACATCAAGTAGTATTTATGACGCCCAAATAAATAGATATAATATGTCACAAAAGTGACGACACTTGCTGCTATGTAAAATAGTCACTGTACTGTTAATTTACTTTCCCTTAAAAAAAACTGACACACAGCTCTTAATATGTAATATTGAAGTAAAATACAAGAGTACACTACCAGCAGAGCTGACTGCGTTGCAGGTCTAATGAACCGAGACTATGAGATGCTGCGAAGTAATAACCCCGCCTCCATAAATCACTACAACGCCACGGGGACGGCCATGAGTCTGGCAGCCAACAGGATCTCCTTTGTCTTCAATCTCACCGGGCCATCCTTTGCCGTGGACAGTGCATGCTCCTCCTCCCTGGTGGCTCTACACGTAGCTTGTCAGGCGATAAGACAAGGTAAACTGTAAATATTCTCAGGATACTTTTTCAGGCATCTGTACTGTAGGATTAGTTTTTGTTTTTGAGGCTTACCTTCAATCAAGTACTCCTTTTCCTCTCTGACCAGGGGACTGTGAGATGGCACTGTGTGGAGGGGTCAACTGCATTTTGGAGCCTCGAGTGTTTGTGGCCCTCAGCAAAGCCAGGATGATTTCGCCTGAAGGCACCAGCAAGCCCTTCTCCAGCCGAGCAGATGGCTACGGCAGAGGCGAGGGCTGCGGTGTCGTTCTTCTCAAGCCACTCAAAAATGTGAGTTTTGAAACCAATTCTTGGAATTTCTTGATTTGTGTCTGGTGGATGTCAACCGAGGTTGTGGGAATTGTTTTTGATTTCTGCCAAGGAGAGTCCAGTTGTCTCCACTCATCTCTTAATCTAGATGCGACAAAATCTATCAAAGAGTTTTTAGAATTGTGTAATTTACAGGCATTACAAGACGGCAACAAAATCTGGGGTATCATTGCCAAAACATCTGTCAACCAAGATGGAAATTCGGTGTCACCAATCACCAAGCCGTCCTTGCATCAACAAGAGGCACTGCTACGACAAATATACTCCGAGAGTGACCTCGCCAATGTCCAGTACATCGAGGCCCATGGAACTGGAACCCCCGTTGGAGATTTGGCAGAGGCAACAAGCATCTCAAACGTGGTTGCCAAATCTAGAGACGGTGGTGCAGACACTCTATGGATCGGCTCTGTGAAGGGAAATATCGGACACACAGAATCAGCGGCCGGGGTAGCCGGACTCATCAAGGTGCTCCTCATGATGAAGCACCAGACCATCGTTCCATCTGTTTTCTACTCCCAAGACTGTTCCAGCATAAATGCTGAAGTCATGAGAATTAGTATTCCAACAAAAGCTGAAAGGTGGGGAACGAATGGATTGTGTCAACGGGTGGCTGGCATTAACAGCTTTGGGTTTGGAGGCACAAATACACATGTAATTGTAAGAGAGTATAAACAGACTGCAAATGTCGCACATATCCCAAAAGATGCTCCCAGGATTTTTGTGACATCAGCAGCCTCTGAGGAATCCTTGATCCGATCACTCGCTGATATCCACAGACAGCTTCACGCCGGCCAAGCAGCTGACGCGCAGGCACTATCCTTTACTTCTGCTTGTGGGCGGAGCCACACAAAGCACAGATATCGCAGGGCTTTTGTCTTCTCATCCCTCTCAGATTTACAGGATCAGCTTCTGTCTTCATTGAAAGCAAAGGAGGCCTTGACATTGTCAAACACTGAGGTAGTGTTTGTGTTCAGTGGAAACGGTGTTGCCTTCAAAGGCATGTGCAGGCAGCTCTTTAGCACCCTTCCTTATTTCAAAGACAAGGTGCAGGAGGTGGAGGTCCTCTTTCAGAAGAAGAACCAACACATTAGAATCAGTCAGTGGCTTTCGGAAGAGTGGGACACGGTTGGCCTGAGCCAGCCAGATGTTGTCCAGCCTTTGCTTTTTGCTATTCAGGTTGCCATAGCAGCTCTCATGAAGCACTGGGGCATCAAACCTGACACAGTGCTGGGACACTCCTTAGGCGAAGTCGCTGCCGCTCACTGCTCTGGTTTGTTGTCTCTCGAAGATGCTGTCAAAGTGGTCTACCACCGCAGTGTGCTTCAAAGTAGGGCTATCTATGGAAAGATGCTTGTGGTGGGCAACATACTTTTAGAAAAAGTGCTCATAGCTCTTGAGGACTTCTCACAAAATATTTGCGTGGCTGCCTTCAACAGCCCGCAGTCTTGCACTTTATCAGGAGATGAAGATGCGGTAAATGTCCTCCATGAGAAACTCAACAGGATGTACGCTGATGAGGATATCTTTCTTCATATCTTAGATGTTCCAGCAGCTTACCACAGTCATCTCATGGATCCTATCCTTGAAGGCATTCAGAGTCATCTGGCTTGCCTGGCTGTCAACGACATACAATGCAAGCTATTTTCTACTGTGACAGGAGCCAAGTATGTGTATGGTGACTTTGGAAACGGAAGCTACTGGGCAAAGAACATCAGGCAACCAGTTTTGTTTGAGCAAACACTGCGGGCTGTCGAAAGAGATAAACAGTCAAGAAGAAACATGGTCTTTGTGGAGATTGGACCTCGCAGGGCTCTTCAAAGGCACATCCACGAAACACTTGGAAAAGACATTATTGTTCTCTCTGTTCGACCGCATAAAGAATATGAAACCATCTTGTCAACAGTGGGGAAACTATTTGAACTGGGTGTCAACGTGCACTGGCAGGACCTCTACCAAGGTTATAAAGCACCACCCACAGCGTTCCCAGTCTATCAGTTTGACAACACACGGAAAGAGGTCTACTTTGAGGATGTCAGACAAGGAAACGTTTTGTCTTCTTCTTCTTCATCACATCCGCTGTTGTCCCAAATAAAGAAGAACAACAAAGAGTTCGTATGCAATCTCACGACGGAGACCGTGCCATATCTCTGGGAGCACAAGCATAACGGCATTGCCATCGTCCCCGGCGCCTTCTACGTGGAGCTGGCTTTCGCTTCTGTGGTGGCCTATCTGAAGCCGAGGAGGCCCATCTCCTTTATCGAGCTCAGTGTGACGTTTCACAATCTGCTTAGCACGAACAATCACCAGTTGAAAGTGAGGTTTGAAGATACTGATGGTGTCTTTACAATAAGCTCCTCTGCTGACACTCACACCTCTGGTACATTCAGATGCGCGGATGGACCAGCTGTGTTGGAGGAACCAAGTATTTGTCTGGAGGGAATCTTTAAAAGGTGCACTTTGACTGTAACGGCTATAGAGTTTTACGCCATTCTTTCTAGAGCAGGATTTGATTATGGATTTGTTTTCAAACAGCTGAACAATGTTCATTTTGGTGATGAGTTTAAAGAGGCTGTGACAGCAATCCACGTTCAAAAAGAACTCTTGAATCATCTTCACGACTACTTCATGCATCCTGTGCTGTTGGACTATTTCTTGCAAATGACTGCTGTCGCAGCCATGAGGCGTCTCTCAGTCAAGCAAGGATTCCCCTCGGCTATTGGCAAGATTGTCATTTCAGGACCACCACAAGAGGAGATGTTTATTTACATGCGTGCAACGGAAGAGAAGCCAGACTTCCTGAAATTGTGCGGTTGCTTTACTACCAAAGATGGGAAAGTACTGGTGGAACTTCAGGAGGTACAGATAACATTTTTGGGTGGTTGTTTGCCTGCTCTGCATTCTGTGTTTTACCACAATGAAATCATTCCCATCACAAACAAGATAAATTGTGATAAGAAGATAAAGGCAATAGTTTTTGCAGACAAGCTCGGCATAGCTAAAGCACTCAAGCCATACTTGCATCCGGAGTCATCTTCCGTGGAGGACAGAAATCACTGGACACCAGGCCAGCTCCAAGACGTTGTTCTCGGCAAAAACTTGACAGATTTTCTCTTCATTTGGGCCGTAGAAGATCTCAGCCACTTACCATCTGGTAGAACGCTGGACCGCCTGGTGGCCTGCTGTGAGTCATTCCAACAAATTGTTTTAACTTTGAAGGAGAGCCAACAATCTTGCACTGTCCGTGTTATAACCTACAGGTCCACAGAGAGGATTGTAGACTGTGTGAGTTCTGGTTTTGCGCTGTCTGGTATGATGAGGGCTTGTGCGGCAGAGGTACCGGGTGTCTGTTTTCAACTCATTGACCTGATGTCGCTAACCAGAACGGACATTGAATCTTTAGTTGGTGTCATTAACTCTTGCAAACAATCCGAAGTCATTGTTGGTCAAGGACAGGTGTCGACGACAAAGATAACACGTACGCTCATGGAGGAGAGAGTTTTATTTAAGGGTAACATACCATCAGTGAAAGATTTTGTCCTACAGACCAGTCATCCTTACAGACTGGAAGGCTTGACTGCTAGCCCCATTGACACAAATGACGGCACAGTTGCGGATAAATCAGTCGAGGTTCAACTACTAAATGTGTGTGTCCATTCAGCGGATTACTTCCCTGTGACACTTTCACACTTGCATTTTGGAAAGACATTGTATTGGAACAATCGCACGACACACAACCACACACTGTTGGCTCTCGACTTTAGCGGCATCGTGACAGCCGTCGGGAAAGACGTTTGCAGCCTAAAAGTTGGCGACCGCATTGCCGCAAGTTACCCATCTACAACAGCAACGAGAGTCGTTATTCCCGAGTCTGTGTGTTACGACACCGAGAAACTTCCATTCCTGGAAGAATGTCCAAGCATGTCCTTCTTCATCCTGGCGTGGGAGCTCCTGCAGCGGATGCTTCCCACTGTGACACGGCAACAGCAGAAAAAGATGGCCATCGTCACTCCAGACTTAGCCTCTGCGTTGATGAAAGTTCTAGCGTTGACAGCAAACCGATCCGGCTGGAATGTGTCCTGTTTGCCCCATTTGCCAAAGCAAGGTACAAGTCGTGATCCGTGCCAAGCCTTTGTCTTCCTGCCCCCATATGACAACTCTTGGCAAGAATTAAGAGAAAACGACGGCCATGAGCGACATGCTGTTTTTGTATGCGGAACGCACCAGTCATCCTCATGCTGGACAAACAGCTTTGCGTTCAAGAGTGACTTCCTTCGTGTGCATGTTCTCCATGTCCCTCGTGTCCTTCAAAGAGTTTATCTCAAAGCACAAGGAGGAGCCATCTTTAGGTGGCTCATGATGCTCGGCTTTGATCGAGCATCTCTGCCTGTCAAAAGGGATACATTTCAAATCTCAAGCGCAGGAGAAGCTCAGGCTGACGAGTCGTACTTTGCCGCCAAGACAGTGCGCCAAGTGGTTTTAGATTTGACAGCACCTAACTGCCAAGTGTCAGACATTCCATTTCTGGGCAAACCCAGACAACTTTTTCAAAAACACTCTACTTATATCGTAACGGGAGGCCTCACCGGTTTGGGTTTTGAAACTGTGAAGTTCATTGCCAGCAATGGCGGCGGGTGTATCGTGACACTGTCCAGACGCATGCCAACGCATGAAATGCAGTCTGAACTGGATCTCATCCAGAAGAGGTACAACATCACCATCATGACTTTCCAGTGTGATGTTTCAATGTTGCAACAAGTAGTGGAAGCCATCTCAAAGATTGAGCAGAGATTGAGTAGTTGTCCCATCAAAGGAGTTTTTCACAGCGCTGCCGTGCTCCACGATGCACCCATAGAAAATCTCAATGCATCTCTCCTGCAGAAGGTTCTGCAGCCCAAAGTGAGTGGCGCCCTGAATCTCCACAATGCCACCCTCCACAAGAAGCTTGACTTCTTTGTGTGCTACTCCTCCATCTCGTCGCTTCTTGGTAACCAGTCGCAGTCCAACTACGCAGCAGCCAATTCTTTCCTTGACACCTTTTGTCTTTACCGGAGGAACCTCGGTCTGGCCGGACAGTCCATTAACTGGGGTCCTCTGAACCTTGGCCTTCTGTTAAAAAAAAAGCACGTCCAAAAGCACCTAGAGAGCAAAGGGATGCTGGTCATGGACGTGGGAGAGATTCATGAAGCTCTCGCCAAAGTCCTTCTCACCAACAGACCTCAGCAGCTCGTGTGCAAGTTCAACTTGAAAAACGCCTCACTCGGGAAACGACTATCAACCTTAGTGGACGCAGAACTAAAAGACAACAGGACCATTGAGCAGCCAGTTCACCAATCGTCTCCCTCACGTAAAAATGTGAAAACTATCATCGGCGACGTTAGCAACCTTGGTGAGGACGAGCTGGATGATAACGCCACGCTGGGTGCGCTGGGCGTCGACTCGATGTTGGCCATGACACTTCAGAATAAAATCTTTCAAGAGACAAGTGTAAATGTACCGTTGGTCAGGATACTGGACCCGAACACGACGGTGGCAACTTTGGAAAGTTTTGTGATAAATAATAATATCATGTGATTGATGTAGATGACATGTCCTTTTATTGAGACAGCGCAGTCGACAACACACACAATACAGGAATGATGCTGAAAATTGTTTTCAATCTTGGACAGTGATCACTTTGTATTCCTTGCAGCTCTAACTGACTGTACCAACAAAATATTTATCTTTCAGAGAAAAATAAATCCAATAATATGACAGTGTGATCGTATCTTGTTTTAACTATAAAAAACAATCAAGTCGCCCACTTTTACCAACAGGTACTACAAGAACCAAAGAACACATTGGTGTACAGCTGGTGTATATATCATTTAGTGCAATAATAAAATATATATAAATGACATCTATTTGATTTTTTTTAAACCAAATTCTTGTTTTTCTAATCATGAAGGCTTAAAAACCACTTCCCTTAATAACCATTAATGTCGACCGCACGTTACCGCGAACCTGCGCTAAATAGGTGAAAAATAACAACATAAGAAATAAAAGACAGCAGAAGTGACTGTTACAATACAGTATGACAGAAATGATGGTAAATGTCACACTCAGTCCTGGATGGACAGCAAACCAGGCTTTACTCATCATTTCAACATGGAAAAGGTTTCAATTGAAAAAACGGCAATTGAAAGACCACAAAAATCAGGCAGGTTGCATGTGCCACACCGTGTGCCGCTTGCTCACTCCCGTCATAATTTAATAAAGTACGTTTCACACCGTTACATATACTTAGTTTAATAATCCTCATAAAGCGATAAGAAAGATCACCTTCGGAACATAGGATCGATGAACAGCTTTAAAAACAAACACAAGGACATCTGTCTTATCTTCACATATCCTTGAGACAATGAGATAAACATAAACACAAAACAATCATAACATCTTTTCAAATGTCTTCTCCATAAAATGTTTACAAAAAAACGCCAGTCAGAAGACAATCGTGAAAATAATGCCAAGGAACTGACATGTAGGTTTTCATAAACGATCACGGCGGTACCATGACTTATTAGTACAAGTGCTTTATTTTTGTGTTAAAAGCAAAAAAAGAAAAGAAAAAACGGACTTCTGCGTGACCTTCAGAAACTCCGCCAGATGACAGCTGCATACCCCTCCTCGCAGTGAAACTTCAGGTGTCTTATTTGAGCTTGCATTGTCGTTTTTGTGTGGGTATTTTGCCAAATGTATTTGTTGAAACCACTGGTCCGAAGGTAAGTGCTGGTCTCTGGCATAGTCATAGCATTTCCATTTATTTCACTAGAAAAGGTTGATTAGATATTTCAATGTTGTGAGATGTGGGCATGGTCACAGATCGAATTATACTCCCAGCTGTTCGCAAATCAGTAGGGATCTTAAAATCTGACTGAAACAGTGCCAGCATCATCGCTTGAAAGAGCGTTTGGGACATTAGTTCCACCCTCGTGCGCTTCATTCAAAATGGCTACCAAAGTGGAGAGCGTGGCATTGGGATCCAAAAGTTTGACCAGTGGCACCTTCACACCTCGGTCCTGGTAGATGAGGTTTTGCAGCGTCATGGCCTGCAAGGAGTCTGTGCCGAGAGATGAAAGCAGCGTATCGTCCGTCAGTTGGCTCACGTCCACGCCAATGGTTTTGCAAAGCAGGGAGAGCACATAATCTCTGGGTGGCACCTCCTCTGTGTTCTTGCTTTGAGAATTCAACTCTCTAGACTTTTGGAGGGCTTGCTCCACCAGCGCCGACAGCCGCATGGTCAGGGCGACATTCTGTGAGAGGATGTTGAAGCGGATGTTCCGAAAGTGGAAACGGCAAATAGCCTGTTGGGGTCGGTTTATCAGCAAGCATTGTTCCAGGCTTTTATGGATCTCAGCCACCATCAGCACCATCATCCCTTTGGTCTCCAGGAAGCGATGGATCAGTTCTTTGTTTAAGAGGAGTCCCAGGTTCAGAGCTCCCCAGTTGATGGACTGCGCCACCAGGCCGAGCTTGCGCCTGTACTGACAGAATAAATCCAAAAATGAGTTTGCTGCCGCGTAGTTTGTTTGTGAGGCGTTTCCCAAAAAGGATGATATGGAGGAGTAACAAACAAAGTAATCGAGCTGGCACTTGAGTGTTGCCTTGTGCAAGTTGAGCACACCATTGACTTTTGGCTTGAGAACTTCCTCATATATGGACATGTCAAGGGACTCGATGAGAGCATCGTGCAAGACGACTGCACTGTGAAACACACCTCTGATTGAATAATCTTTGAACTTCAACTGGATCTCGCTGATAACCTGGTGCACTTGCTCAGACACGGCAATGTCACATTGCATGGGGACAATGTTGTTCCCACACTGCTTCTCTATGTTTTGGATCTCTCGCTGCACTTCGGGTGAGGGCTTGCTCCTGGAGAGAGTGATGACAACCTCGCCACCCTTTTGTGAAATGAACTTGACTGTTTCAAAGCCCAGCCCAGTCAGACCACCTGCTATAATGTACACTGATCTTTTTCGGAAAAGCTTCTTTTTTGAGCACAGAAGTGGAATGTTTGAAGTCGCGCCGGTCTGACATTTTTCCAGTGCCACAACAGCCAGCTTTTTTGCATGGAAGTACGACTCGGACATCTCTGAGGGAAGGTTTTGGATCTTCTCAGATGTGATACTCTGAAAGGTGACGCTTTCAAGGGAAAACTTCTTGTTTAAGTTAAAGGACTTAAGCCAGTGATAAACACGTAGCCTTCGAGCACCCAAGGATCCTTTTTGCAAAATAGCCGCAAGGTCAACTCTTTGCACGTGTACACTTTCTTTTACACTCTGGAGCTCATCCTGGTCAAGCAAGTCTTGTGTCTGGGATCCTCGAACAAGGACAACATTCTTGACACCAGGAAAGTTGCAGACTTCTGCAATCAAACTTTTGCTGTATGGAGGCAGGACAATGAATGCATCAATTTGATTGGCTTCTTTGAAGATGCCTTGTTTTCCAATGCTCACGTCGTAACCAGACTTTTGAGAGGCGATTGTCAAAACCTTTACCAGAACGGAATCCGGAATAAGAGATATGATGGCGAGATGATGCTTGGCTTTTGGCAAGACCCGACATAGGATTTCCCTCGCCAGCACAAAGAAGGAGAGACAAGGTGTTGTTTGAAGGAAGGGGAGTTGTTTGGTTGTGTAACACACATCCTGTGGAACTCTGATCCTACTGGCTGCTACCACGGGGTAACAGGAAGCCACAGAATCTCCCACTTTTAATTTCCTGACATCCTTTCCAACCTTGGTAACAATTCCACTGAAGTCAAGCATGAGTAGCTTGTGGTTCTGTGAGGAGTGTTTGTTCCAGTACAGCGTCTGGCCAAACTTGACATGTGAGGCACTCACAGGGAAGTACTCTGATGAATGCACACAAACCTTAGTGGGCTGAATCTCAACTGACGTAGCACTCATTTGCTCCACATCAGCATGGACATGTACAGCACTCAAGCGACTCATTTTAAAAGCATCTGCAGTCTGAAGGATGCAAGGTTCAGATGTGTCAGAAGTAAAGGTGCGTTCATAATTGTCAGGCAGTTCAGGAGGGGTACGTGTGATGGAAGGTTTTAGAATCGCCCCATCTCTAATCACCAGTTCTGGGTACTTGCTGCAAGGGTAAGCTCGTAGGATCTCAGACAGAGCTGCAATGTCCTTCGCAGAGTTGGAGCTGATGTCAACTAACTGGAATGACATCTCAGCTATTTCTGCAGCAAGGGATCGTGTCATGCCTACAATAGCAAAGCCAGGATTGACGTGATCAACTGTAAACTCAGATGAGCAGTAGGTTACTGCCCGGATGGGGTTAGCGAAGTAGATTTCCTTGAGCTCCAGGACTACCTGGCGTAATATTTCACAGCAACCTGCTAGATTCTCCAGGACATCGTCAGGCGTGAAGGAGTTTAGGTTTTCTTTGCCCCACAAAAACAAGACCTCATCAAAGTTGTCCTTTAAGTCTATGTTGAGATTTGCTAAAAGATATGGAAATCCATGGTTCAAGATATCTTTTGCATGTGTAAATGGAATATAGTGAGAGCGCGAGTCTAAGTGGGGTTGTAGGGCTTTTGCGATCCCCATATTGTCAGAGAAGACTAAGGCCTTGGGAGGTGGATCATTTGTGATCCCCTCGGGGATGACACTAAACTCATTATGGTAGAAGTATTCCTCAACCACATGAGAGTCACTACCAAGGTACTTGATCAACACATGCTTAACCTCAACCAAGGTCCTTCCATGTTGATCAGCAAAGCATCCGCAGACCTCAAAATGGTTTGTACCAACATTGATTGCCCTCAAGTACACGATCATCTCATCTTGCAAAGGTTCTAACACTGTTAAACCTCCAATCTGGGCTGGAAATCCCGGTCTACCAGCAAAAATGTGCTCTACCGTGACTGGGAGGAGCTGCATGAGGAAGTCCAGCACAACTGGATGAACATAGTAGTCGTGCAACTGAGACCGTAGTGCCTGTGGAACTGTGATCATGGCAAAAGCCTCTTTCAGATCTTCCCCATAGTGTACATTGGCCTTATTGGTGAAGACGTCTCCATACTGGAAGCCTCCTTGGGCAAGGTAACTATAAAATTCCTGATAGGTCACTACAGATGTGCATCTTTTGTAGATGCTGCTGAGGTCAATGCGCTGCTCTTCAACTGGTCGTTCTTTCTTTTGGACAACCGTGCCTGATGCGTATGTGGCTGACGAGGAGAACACTGAGAAACTAGCTTCGTTCTCTTTATGCTCCAGCTGTACCTTCATCTCTAGGGGGCTTGGGGTTAAGACAAATGGGTTGTGAAAATTGACACTGAGCTGCAGTGAGTTGAGAGGGACTTTTGGTTTGGCGCAAGCCATAAATGCGGCTAAACCCAACTCAGCGTAGAAGGCCCCAGGAATGATGGGTACTTTGTTGTGCCTGTGCTCTTTCAGGAAGAAGGTGGAGTCAGACATCAAAGCGCATGTGTAAGTGTTGGTCTCATTGCCTGTGGCGCAGAGCACAGGGTGATTATTTGTTGTGTTCTTCTGAGCCGCTTTGATGATGACATCCCTGTCCGAAGAATCGAACTGGTATCTCGGGAAAGGCAGCGGTGGTGCCTCATAGCCTGCGTAAAAGGTGTTCCAGTCTATGTATACGCCGAGCTCAAAGAGCTTTGAAACGACAGACAAGAGTGTCTCGTGGTCTTTGTCTGGCTGCAGTGAGGCTACCACAGCTGTGTCATTGCCGAGAGTTTCCATGATGTTCCTCTGGAGGGCGCGCCGTGGACCTATTTCCACAAAGACTGTGCTTTTCTTTCCCTGACTGGCTGATCTAACTGCTTGCTCGAAAGCGACAGGCTCACGCACATTCCTTGCCCAATAATCACCTGAGCAAAAATCCCCCCTCTGTGCCTCCTCACCAGTCACAGTTGAGAATAATTGCACGTCAAGCTCGTTCTTCACCAAGGAGCCAATCTCCTCCCTGATTTTTGGCAGAATTGGATCCATCATGTGGCTGTGGTAAGCTGCGGGGACCTCCAGGATGCGGATGAAGAGGTTCTCACTGATGGCTGTGCTGCTCAGCTTTGCCTGAAGGCTCTGGATTGCATCTGCGTCTCCTGAAAGAGTGCAGGACTGCGGGCTGTTATAAGCAGCAAGACAAACTCTCCCTGAGTATTCAGGGAGAAGAGCTGTGACCTCTGAGACGGCCATGTTGCTGACCACCAGCATCTTCCCCCCAGCCACTTCACCTTGGAGAACGCTGCGGAAGTGGATGACTTTGAGGGCATCCTCAAGGGATAGGAGGCCAGAGCAGTGAGCCGCTGCCACCTCACCGACTGAGTGTCCCAGCATAGCATTAGCTTTGACACCCCAGTGCCCGAGCAAGGTGGCGACGCCCACTTGCAAAGCAAAGAGGAGAGGCTGGGCCACATCTGGAGCATTGTAGTCACCACGCTCGCTCTTGCTTTCAAGCGTATCCAGGATGTTGAGCCTGCTCAGCTGCTGGTAGACTCGCGAAATCTGCTCAATTTTGTCTCTGAAGACTGGCTCGTGTCGAAGAAGCTGCTTGCCCATGCCGTGGTAAGTGAGGCCGTTACCGCAGAAGACAAACACTAACTTTGGGTCTTGGAGTGAGAGGCTTGATGGATTTTTGTTCACGGCAGCCTGGAGCTTCTCTTTGAGGTCAGTTATGGATGAAACCACCGAGGCCCATCTGTATTTGTGTTTGAGGTGGCTCCTCCTGCATGCCGCCGTGTACAAAAGATGATTTAGGTCAATGTTGTCCTCCAGACGTGAAATGGTGTCTACTTGCATGAGGGTGAGAGACTTTGGTGAATTTGCCGACATCACAAAATATTTCATCTTTCTACTATCATTCTTGTTCATTCTATGCGACTGCTTGTGCTGGGTGACAATAGCGTGAGCGTTTGTACCCCCAAAGCCAAAATTGTTGATTCCCGCAACCCGTCCACCGCTCGCTTCCCACCTTTCCAACTCTTGAGGAACTTTCATGTTCAGGGCCTTGAAGTCTACACAGGCTGTCTCCTCAGAGAAGAAAACTGATGGAACAATGGACTCATGCTTCATCATAAGGAGCACCTTGATAAGTCCGGCCACTCCAGCGGCGGATTCTGTGTGTCCAATATTGCTCTTGACTGACCCAATCCGCAGAGTCTCTGCACTGGAAGCTCGAACTTTGGCGATGACGTTTGAGAGGCTCGTTGCCTCCGTCGGGTCCCCGACTGGTGTTCCGGTGCCGTGAGCCTCAATGTACTGGACATTGTTGAGATCGCGCTCGGAGTAGATCATCCGCAGAAGCTCCTCCTGCTGAATCATGGAAGGCTTAGTGATCGGTGATACGGAGTGTCCGTCTTGGTTGACGGCGGTCTTGCTGATGATGCCCCAGATGTTATCCTGGTCTTGTAAGGCCTGTCAAAGTACAGATAGAATATAATGAAACCAAAAGTGCCAGTGCCAGGACCACAATTATTTTTTTTTATGATGGGTAGTGAAAAGTAAATAGCAGAGGGTGGTATTAAGTCAGCAAGTTATCCATTTTCTGTAACTGTATCTGCCCTCCAATGGAAAATAGAGTCACCTTGGTCAATGGTTTGAGGAGAACCACACCACATCCTTCCCCTCTGCCATAACCGTTGCCTTTGTTTGAGAAAGGCTTGCTGGCTCCGTCCGGGGAAATCATATTGGCTTTGCTAAGGGCCACAAACACTCTAGGCTCAAAGATGCAGTTGACGCCACCGCACACTGCCATGTCGCAGTCCCCTGAGAAGACGGCACACAACCAAGGCCCTTTTAGAACCTTTTTTCTCAAGATCACCTCCGACAAATTGAAGCACCTTGTTTGATGGCCTGGCACGCCAGATGGAGCGCCACCAGGGAGGACGAGCAGGCGCAGTCGATGGCCAAGGATGGCCCGGTGAAGTCGAAGACGTATGACACTCTGTTGGCGGCGATGCTCATGGCCAACCCTGCCCCGGTCCAATGGTTGATGACGCTGGGATGGGCATGCGCCGCCGTGGTTTCGTAGTCTCTGTTCATAAGGCCTGCCGGGGAAAAAGCATTCATCTCCCATGCTCATAATACTTGGTAAACGAGGAAAGTGACTTTATACCAAAATACACTCCAGTTCTGGTCCCGCTGGCTTTTTCCATGGGAATGCCGGCATTCTCCAGAGCTCTGTAGACACACTGAAGCAGCTGTTTCTGCTGAGGGTCCATTTGTTCTACCTCACTGTCGCTGATGCCAAAGAACTTGTGGTCAAAATGGTTGAACCTGCAAACATTATGATCCAAACCCAATCAATAGTTGAATGAGCCACCAAATCGTTCTTATAGGGCAGTGGTTCTCAAACTTTTTACACCAGGTATCATCTCAGAAGTGATAGAGGAGCTCAAGTTTTTGTATACATTTTTTTATGAAATTTTTGTCAGCTGAAGTATGAGCCTTCGTGCCTCAGTGCAACAAAGTTTGGCAAACAATGCCGTAGAGTAGCATTGAGATGTTCTACCCGTCGATGAGGGCAGCGTTGGCTGTGTGGGACTTGCCCGCCTTGTTGTCGGGGTCATACCAGGTGGATAGATCGAATCGCTCTTTGGGAATCTGCACCAAACAATTCCGCCCACTCACCAGAACTTTCCAGAAATTTTCCAGACCCTCTCCTGTGTGCAAAAAAACCCACGCTCCTATCTTAGACTGACAACAGTTCTCAAACTGTAACTTTTTATCATGAGATTAATAGTGTTGTAAATCCTTACTGTAATTTAGTCACAACTTCATTTTTAATCACTAAAATGTATTTACAATTGTAAATGTGAAATTTCAAGAAATCCAACAATCAAAAATTAATTGAAATACGTTACCGCCTGGGAAGTTGCAGCCGATTCCCACCACGGCGATGGCGTCCTCAGCTCGCTCCATCCTCGTCGGACACAGCTGACGAACACAAACAAAATCGAGTCCTTAGTTCCTCTTCTTTGCAACTAGTCCCTTCCCGCCATCCTCAATCATCCAAACTAAACCTCAGCAGAAGTGAGCCAGCCTCTTTATAGGCGGCCCATCATCAAACATTCATGGTGGATTGTATAGGCGTGGCCATGGTGACCAAGAAGCACGCCTTTATGAAGTCTCACAACTGATTAGGAGCGGTTTAATGAGTAAATCAATATGTTATATAACAATGGGCTGCTGTTATTGAAGCTTATCAAAGATCACCGTTGTTAATCTCTTTGAATATCCCCAACACTTTTTTTTTTTCCATTTCAGTGGTTATGTTATATGGGCCTTCATTTGGGATCCAGCCAACTTGATCCACCTTTATCTACCTACCAAACAATTTTTTTAAGGCGGGCGTGGCTCAAACTGATAGCCTTTCAAAATAAAACAACAATTATAATTATACCGTCTCTTAAAGAGAGTTTTGTAATCACATACAGATAAAACCAAATTACAGTAAGACAATAAAAATGGAGGATCATAAAGCATCAACACGTGCCAAAGCACTAGTTTTACAAGAGAAAAATCTTTCTGAACACCAGACAAAAATTTCCCAAAAAGTAAGAATATGGAAATAATTAAACTGACCGTGGGTCTGTAATTTGTTTCATTAAACCCAAATTACCTTTTACCATTTTTATGTCATTTTTTTTTCAATTGCACATTTTACATTTTTAGATTTACATCTTTGATTTTCAGTTTCAAATATGTTTTTCCATGTGTTGGAATGTTGCTATTGAACTGCAAAACGGGACATAATCTGTCAAAATAGGTTTTGAAATATGAATTTGTCCCAGACATCAACTGTCAAGCTGGCAATCTGGCCCATATAAGTGTTTGGTAACATTTGATTTAGCTCCTGCTCCTCTACCTCCCCAAAAGGCACTGGGGGAGGTCCCTAGATGTTTTTGTTCAGCTGTCAATCGCTTGGTTGATACCCCAAGGCCACATAAAAAAAAAATAATTTGAAACTCAAAAAGATCAAATTTGAAAATGAAAAATAAAAGATTTGAAAATATAAAACTGAGAAAAAAATAAAACATTAAATTTCAAAATATCAATGAAATTGAAAATTAATAAATTAATCTAATATTAAATTAAAATGTCATTTATTCAAATTACCAAAGTGCACCAAAATTACATTTAACCTAAAAAAAACGTTTAATACAGTTATTTTTAATTTAAATATTGTTTTTCAAAAGTCAAGCTTTACACATAGATTGTCAGTTTTATTTTTTGAAGTCCAAATTTTTTTACCCCAATTTAACTCGAGTTTGAAGCAAATAGCAGTGAGTAGAAAGTGCGACACACTCTGCTCACTTTCGAATATTATTTTTCCACACTAGAAGGAAAAAAAAAACCTAACATCGCATTCAGTTCAGCAGAGCAACACAAAACAATCGCTAAGTCAGTTTCAAATTCGAGTTAGGGTAAAGTTAGGTTTTAAAAATGCAGCGTGTGGATGAAGCTTACTTCTCGGGTTGATGTCCTGTGCCTTCTTACTGAGACAAATGATAAATGCGTGTAGTGTTGAGGCGGCAGCATCATTTGGATGGTTTTTTTTTTTAAGTCCAAAATGTGCCCAAACCGGACTTGAAGATGGAATGAAATGAGCTCATGATTGGCAGATGGAACCAAATGAGGTCATAATTAGCTGATGGAATGAAATGAGCTCATGACAGGACAATTTGCCCGCTTACTTCTACAGTATGAAAATGTTGTATCTATTTACTTCCTCTTCCTGACCTTTTAAAAAAAAAAAAAAAATTGTCTTCAATACACACTAATTTTATGAAAATGTTTTCTGTCCAGCATTGTGCAAAACATTGAATAGGACTGCATTCATTTTGACATTGTCCTAGGACACTTTTGAAAGTTCAGCAGCAATTATTTTTTAGAAGGCGTGTGGAAGCACTGTTAATGCAGGCGTACATTTATTAATCTTCAGTCTTTATATTGCCTTTATAGATGCGCATGTTGTGAACTTTGATACGCTGTTGGATGGGATGACAGCAGATAAGACAAAGGTGCCGAGTCAGCACAAATGAAACATTTGCAGAATCAAAAGGGAAAATATATCGGCTTGAAAATAAAAGGTGAACAAAAGCATATTGAATATTTTTTAGTTTGATGGGAAACTACGCCCACACTTATCTGCAGAATCCACAAATGCAGAACTGTGAATATGTTAAGGTCCACTGGACAAAAAAAATAAACTTGGTACTAAAAATATGTACAAAGCAACCTGAGAAATGTACAAACATGTTTTAACATGGCAGTTTATGACAACGTTAAAATGGGAAACATGTTCACTTGCTGTGAAACATCACTAGGTGAAATTCATCAAATTAGCAAAAATGTCACTGAAATGTTAGTAAAAGCCAACAAGTAGTGTAGGTTAAAGATTACGTTTATTGAGTACATCGGGTACAAATGAACATTCAATACAAAGTCAATAACAAAATCAGAGCTCCACACAACGAATACCGAGATATGAAGATTAAACAATCCAAGCCGGCAAAACAGGAAACGTCGCAATCCTGGCAAGTCAGTCCCACGTGATGTTGAGCATCCGACAACTAAGCTCCCACATCTTCTCCGCCACCTCTTCGTCTCTGCCTTCCGCCGAGCAGTTGGTGGGGGCGCAGTCCCTGCGGAAATAGGGGGTGGGGGGCAAACGGAGGTGAACACGCAACGCCCGAGCTTTTGGAGGTTATGTGCCAGCCTACATGTAGAATCCGCCACTGTCCTTGTCCAGCGTGGGCTCCACGGCGCAGTAGATGATGGTGCGGGCACCCTGCGCCGGCGTCTTAATAAACGGTCTAATCATCGTTATCACAAAGCGTTGAGCTCTGTTCATGTGGCGCCACAATTCCGTGTTGACCACACCCGGATGCACAGCGTACGTCGTCACACCCGTGCCTAACAACCACATAGCCAGGTGGTCAAAAATATGTCGCCTCTCGCTGATCTTCCAGATTTGATGCACTTCTTGCATATGCTAATTAAAGCAACTATTTGGCTTGGCTACACAACATTAAATATTCCATGAAATTTTTCATTGCCAATAACTCTGAAAATGTGCGCTGACCTTCCAAGCGTTTGGCAAGAGAGCGTGAGAAAAGCAAGTTGGCCAGCTTGCTCTGAGAATACGCTTTGAACTTGTCATAGGCGTGCTCGCTGTTGATGTCATCAAAATTGATGGAGGTCCAAGCGTGAGCCATGGAGGACACTATCACCACGCGGGCGGGAGACGAACGCTTCAGGAGATCCAGCAGAAGGTACGTCAAGAGGAAGTGACCTTGGGGGGTGGGGGGGGGACAGTTTTACTATATGACCAAAACAGCCAGGCATTCAAGTAACACTTTGTTTGGGGGAAAAAGTGAGCAGTCAGCGTTTGAGACAACGTGCAACCTCAAGTGACCTGTGTGTCCTATCATGTTAATAATAACGGCAATCAAACGTGATATATGAATCATTAAGTGTGACGCAACGAAACAGTTGTCATAAAAGAGGCCGTAAGAATAGTCATAATAGCCGTAATCTCCTCAGGCTGTCGAGTGGCTAGTCAGCTAGTGGGATGCCAACACTACTAACAACCATTTACTTGGGGTCTGAATGCACAAGAGATCATTCTGTTAAAAAGGTCTGGAAATGTTTTTTTCAATATTCTAATATCACCCCCAATTTTCAGAAATTCACATTAACCTAAATTTAAGAGATTCCATGAATTTCATCAATGGCATGCAACGTGAACAAATAAAAAAACTCATTCACCCATGTGATTGACACCAATATGCATCTCAAAGCCATCGGCCGTTTTGCTGTAAGGACACATCACGCCAGCATTGTTGATCAGAATGTTCAGTTTGGACTCTCCTAAAATAAAATAAAAAATTATGGCAGGAATGTTTGACAGCAAATTAAAGGGGAGCCGGTGTGCATCCATGACACCTCACCTTCATTTATGGCCTGTGCAAATTCTCGGATAGATTTGGTGTCAGCCATATCTAATTTCATGCAAACCACGTCGTCATTGAGGGACCGGTCTTTAACTTCTGTGAGGGCCACGTGAGCTTTCTCCATGTCCCTGCACGCCATGATCACTCTGGCACCTAACCACACACAATTGACATGGATTGATTGGCAACACCTGGAAAGTGACGGTCCATTAAAACTAACACTTCTTTACAACACTTTCCACTATCTTTAGAATGTTACCAAAAAGAATATACATTTTTCCATTTCTATTTGATTGCCATTCATCCACAATTGTTCCAATGCAAAGAGACAAAATAATTGAGATAAAGTGTAACGATTACACAAGCACGCCCCCTAGTTGCGAAAATTAACATGAAATTAACTTTGCCATCGTATTTCTAAGTTTGATCATCCAAATAAACTACTGCAAACTACAAAAAAAAGGACAAAAAAAAAAAAAAAAAAAAAAGTCTATTGTCACCAAAATATCAAACCACAATGTACAAATTTTTAAAAATGAATACTTTCGAAAAGGTGGGACCTGTGTAAAAAGTTATTAAAACGTTATGCTATTTTATGCACATTTATCCTACCTAATGTTAAAAGACTAACAAAAAAAATAAAAAATCTCAGGTGTGTTTGATTTGGTCACACTGACCTCTGGTGGCCAGGTCGGCCGCCGTCTCCTTGCCGATGCCGGAGTTGGCCCCGGTGACGAGGACAGTTTTGCCATCGAGCCTCACATCGCTGTCCCAGGGAGCGCGGAACTGCCTGTCACACAGCGAGTGACTTAACCGGTAAAACATCTGTGGCGTCACTTAAACAAAAACTAACAATCGCGGTAAAACTTATGACTTGGAAAAGTCAGAAACTTCTCCAGTGCCATCTTAACATGAAGAGCCTCACATGTAAAATATTACTTTGTTTATTATTAGACAACCTGAAATTATGACGATGATTACCAGCTGCGTCGTCATTAACTTGTTAAAGTTCTCACCTTAAATACTGCATGTCGCTTTCTTGAAGTCTTGAAGGAAAACAAGCAACAACAAATGTGCAAAAACTCACGTTGATACTTATAAAAACGCCTTCGTCCACCACACTAAAACCGACAACGCCGACCTGGCTTACTTCAAATTGACACTCACGTTTGAGCCAATTAACGACGCGTTTTATGCCCTTGCTCGAACGTGATTGGTTAGGACCACAGGGGCCCGCTCTCAGAATATTTTTCATTATGACACACGCTGTGCCGAGATAATTTATTTTAATTAAAAATGTTTGGAAAAAAAACACAAAACCTTATGGTTCCATCAGCGAACAAAAAAGCAGTAAAATGTTACAGGTTGAGATTGTTGACTGACTCTCGTTTTGGCCAATTGGCACTTGGGTTAACGCCCTTGAACGAACTTGATTGGTTAGTGTGATAATGCAGATGTTTCCGATTTAAAATACAAACTGTGTCGACACAATTTTTCTTTGGAAATGTTTAGTGATGAATCTTTGGAGTCCTTTAGCGATAGAGATTCGCTTAAAACATTTTAGTTTTTTGTTTTTTTTTGTTTTGTTTTTTACCAATGATTCTTGATTTATATATTATTGATTTGTGGACTTTCGAAGCGCACAATGCCCATGATGCGCGCATATATGTGTCCGCCAGAGAGCAGCAAATACCAACTGATCAGCTGTTGTTTTAACCCTTTGCATGTTTTTTTTATGTATAGATTAACTGGTTACTTTGTCTTCAATTGAGACCTCTTTCTCGGTCTCTGCTGGGTAGAGTAGGAGCTAAACTCGAATTGTGTGTGTGTCTATGTTTGTGTTTTTTCTTGTACTTGGGGCATTTTTTTCAATGACTTACGGTGTTGTATTTTGTGCACACAAGGTCACTCGAAGAGGAAACTTAGCAGCTCATTGCACGTCAGCAAACATTGACTTCCCATTTTTTTGCTTAACCAGTCAGAAAAGGAGTGTGGGAGTATGGGTGTGTGTGCATGGGGAGTAAAGTCTGGCATTGTGAAACAAACTTGGGATAATTATTTCAACATATGCTTACTGGAAGGAAGCAGGTAAACATTAACATGAAATCCAACAAGAACTAGAAAATTGCAATTTCTTTGGAAATTGCGTGTGAGGGCAAAAAAACTGAATAAAAACTTGGGGAATGTTATGGAGAATCAGTAGGCACAAGCTGAATAGTTTAAAGATGGAACGGTTTAATTCTCCATCAGTGCTCGTTAAAAAAAAAAAAAAAAAGAATGTTGTATTTCTCCTAAGCAAATTTGAACAGGTTCCCCTCTCCTCAGGCAAAGTTACAGCGGGTACTAATTCTAACAGCATCCCTATTACACTAAGTCAATACGTGAAAATAAGTAATAAGTCTCTGCACTCCCTGAAGACGCTGTCTCTGGGGATGGTTCTGAGTATTCTTTTTCAGCTGTCACTCGCGATTCCACTCCCCGTTAAGCTCCACTCCCACGCCCGACATGTCAAATTCAGTTCAAAAGTGTGAAACTCGAAAAAAAGATTTGAACCTGAAAAAAAAGATCAGAATCTGAAAAAACAAGTTGAACCTGAAAAAAAGAGGTGTGAATTTGAAAATATTAAACATGTAACTGAAAAAAAAAGAATCTTGAAAAATAAATGGAGGTGAAACTTGAAAATAAATATTTTATCAAAAAAAAGTCTCACTCCAAAGAATGTGACGTAACATGAGAATACGTCTTTGCCTTCACACAATAAACAAAATGATCAGAAGTACATTAGAAACATTTCACGGGGCAAATAATTCAAGTTAGGTTGCAGGTGGAAGTAAGCAAAGATACAACTTTAACAAGAGATTAAATTATGACTTAAGGATTCATTAGGAAGGATGTTTGGGTCACCTGGAGAAAGGATCAGACTTTATTTAACCTCTTGCGCTGGCGCCACATTAGTAAATTCCCAGAGGCCCCAAAACAATGGGGCAGCGGGAGGATGCGTTGAATAAACCATGAGAACAATCCATTAGCTATAACAAGAACGCCGCGGTTGCTCGATGGGACGCACGTTCTCTTATTTTGGCCCAAACGGGAAGTCAACACAAACAAATGAAACCATGTCCTGCACGGGTCGGCCTGGAACCAACATGTTCCGTATGACCTGTAAGTGCATGGAGGAGTGCAGTTGTAAGGTTTCAATGCATCTGTGTGTGGAGTACGTTAAACCGACAAAATCAGATCAGGTACACTACTTGTTGAAGGTTAAGTTCATAACAAATCACTAGGTGGCGCTCTAACCCCTCACGCTATGTTCATTGTTAGGCCACGATCGTCTGTATGAACACAGTTGCAAGGAAACAAATTGGAAAAATACAAAATGTAAAATACATTTAAAATAAAAATACAAATCAGTCTAAATAGAAATATTTTTTAAATTAAATCAATTCAAATTAAATGAAATTGAGATCACGCTAGTCTGGAATCTTACGCTGCCGACGACTACTTCTCCTATATATAAAATAATAAATAATAATAAAATAATAAAATAAAATAAAATTTGACTAAAAACTATAAATATATAAATAATAGAAAAAAAATTAAGAAAAAATGTTGATGCACTGGTCAAACAATCCAAGTAGATCAACAAAAGAAGACAAAAGAAAAAATGCTAGTTACAGTGACTTGCCATAGATTTCAACTGAGGTCAAAAGTTTATCTTCCAGAAGAACAGGAAAGAGTGAGCCCTGTTTACATGACAACAAATGTCATCTCAAGGTCGAGTCCCTCTTTGGCCAAATGATAAACATCGTCATTATCTTCGTCCATTGACGCCTTTCATGCTACACTAACTTCAGTCGGACAGTTGACGCCCCATGCGTTTATGTTTGTGTGTGTGTGTATGTGTGTGTGTGTGTGTGTGTGTGTGTGTGTGTGTGTGTGTGGGCGTGTGCGTGTGTGTCTGTGTGTGTGTGAGACCTCACGGAGGTGCTGTGATTCCGTGTACAGTATACACACAATGCACACACACACACACACACACACTAATGGCCTTCTGATAGCAATTATTATAGCACAAATACACATGCGAGTCATTTTCTCCCGATTGCATGCAAGCACACATTTTAGCTTTTAAAACTGCTTCGCCCCAATTCACGTGAATTCGCATCAACCACCCAAATGCAGTGCAAAATAACCACTGTTTTCCTCCTCTGCCACCTGATATGGAGGAGGACCAAAACGGCCAAAATTGCAAATAGATAAAATGAAAAATGAAGAAGAAAATTGAAAAAATAAAATAAATTAATATTTTATTGTTTGTATTTTTCACTATAGTTTTTTTAAATTTTGGGTTTACTTTTACTTCTATTTTGAATTATATATATTTGTGTAGGTATACTTGTGTTTTTCACTTCCGTATATAGATTTCAAATTACATGTATTATTTGTTTTTATGTTCTCATTTATTTATTTATTTATTTATTTATTTATTTATTTATTTATTTATTTATTTATTTATTTGTTTGTTTGTTTGTTTGTTTGTTTATTTGTTTGTTTATTTATTATTTTGGCATTTTTCGTCCTGCAATGCAAAAGGTAATGTTATTCAAATGAGGGGGCAGTCCTGTGTGTGTCTATTTTTGTTGTTGTCTATTATGTTTAGTCCATTTTTTTAATGTCATTCAGGTGGCGGTACTTTTTTTGTTTGTTGAATTTGTTGTGCCTTTCTTGATTCCTAAAAATGTTCCTAATCGACTTCAGCAACCCTGCTGTTAGGCTAACAAAATGATTAATTTGAATTTGTTTGATTTGCATCCGGACAGGAAACAGCGACAGCACAGGGCCTGCACTCAGTCACTTTGTGACAGCTGACGGCCAGCTGAGCAAGCGCAGAACTGTTATTATCTGCTTCAAAAAGGTGCTTGTGTCCTTAGACAGACGTTCAAGCAGCACCATTTTTAAGGTAATATTGTTAATTTTATTTTGTCTTATTTGCTAGTTTTTGATGTCTTTTTTTCTGCTTTCCTTCACCCCACTGTTGTCCTTTTTCTTTTTGCCTGCAAAAAAAAAAGAGCTTTCACAGTGCGAGCATGACAAACAAAAGAAAAGGCCCCACTGGAAGAGACCACATGGCAGGCTTCATATGCCGGGCCAAGATCCGAGCAGATGAGAGCCATTAATATTCCCGTGGCATCCCAGATCACTTGCCGTTGCCAAGGAAGCCGGGCAACAATTTGCCCCTTCCACTATTCCGCAAGGTCAGTCGAACTGTGCAAAGCTCCACTCTCGAGTGCTGGTGCAAACCTCCAACTAGCGTCCATGGGCTTTGTTATGATATGCTAGCATTAAGCTAGTGTTGCTCATAAACTAGCACTCGAGTGCCGGGATTACAAACGCCTTCTGGCGATAATGAGATCCACTTCCCCGACCGGCGACCTTTATACAATAATAGGAGCGAGTGGCCCGCTTAAGCCGCGACCGCGCGCCTCCTTACAAGCCTTACGGCTTGTAAGACTCGAGTGCAAAGCGGCTCGACATAAATGCGCGCAATACGATAATACCGCTTATCGATCCGCGTCCGCACACTCGGACTTTTGTTCATCGAAGGCCGTTAGCAGGAAGCGGGCCACTGTAATCCTGGCGTAGGCGCCAACGTGGCTTGTTATGACTGCAAATAGGAGCGGTTGACCCTTATTTAGCACGCGCTCATCTGTTTAGACAGCAGCGCATTATGCGCTCCGCAAGTCTCGTCCAGTTGTTTTCAAGAGTGCTGTTTCATCTCAATCAACAGCTTCATTAGCATGTTTACGTATGTTTAAGCTAGCATCGATGGAGGCTTGTGAGTTTGCTTTGCCAACATTCACACACACACACACACACACACACACACACACACACACACGCACACACACACGCACACACACACACACACACACACACACACACACACACACACACACACACACACACACACACACACACTGACATAAAACCAATCGTAATCAGCTAGTAAAGCATAAAAACTTCTAGATAAATGTGACTAAGTAAACATACACTTTTGCTCCCATAGAATGTGCACACACGAGAGGGACAAGGAGCAACACACAACCACTTTGCGATGCACTTAATGAGCCACAATCATCCTTATCTACAAACATACATACATTTTCTGAAGCGCTTATCCTCACAAGGGTCGCGGGCGCAGCTCAGCGAACATATCCATGCACACACACACACACACACACACACACACACACACACACACACACACACACACACACACACACACACACACACACACACACACACACACACACACACACACTGTTACATCATTTAAATGACCCAAATTGTAAACGTCGTCTCCTGTTCAAACTGCAACTAGCAAATTCGAGCCGATTGAATGAGTTGAAGTTTGATTGGCATTTAGCTCCTAAATGTGATGATTTTAGGGGAAAGCCAAAGTTATCCATATTCAAAGTTAAAGAAGTGAACTAAAGTACGAAAGACGTCGAATTAGCGAGAACATATTTTATCACGAGGCCTTATCGTGACGGCGTGTAGGTGACGTGTGGATCGCGCCCGACGGCATTCCCACAACTGTTCAGCGTGGAAAGTGATTTCCCACCCGGTTAAAAAGTAACACCAAGCAGTCAACCATTAACCACCGAACAAAATTATTGGGACACCAACAGGCGTTTTTCCCACTTCTTTTGGAATTCAATTCCAACCATCGTATGTGTTCTAAAAATGGATTCATTTGACAAAACTAAATAAACATTTGCTTAAGGCAAAGCTGTGTTGTTTGGAGTAGATAAGGCATCATCGTCTTTGTTTGATGTTGACTCGGACTCGACCCAGCTGATTAAAATTGTCACTCAAGCCATTTCCCGTTTTGCCAGCGGCTCGTCCTTGCTAGGGTGACATTGAAAGATTTGTTTACAAGCGGTGCTGTGAGAGAAAGCACTGGCTATCTTATGGAAGTACACGTGTGAAAACATTTTCAGAATGTTGCAACATCACCTGACATGAGCAGCAAGGCTGCAAGATGGCGACACGTGATGCTCTGACAAGATGTCGGTACTGATGCTGGTGATGTAACGTCTTATGTAATATGTGCCCCTCCTCCTAAAAAAAATATGGGTAAAATGAGGCTAGGCTGATGCTTACAAAACAGGCAATGTGAAATTTTAGGGCAGGCAAAAATATGAGATTGTGTCCTTTATATTTTCAAAATATATAAAAATATTTCTAATTTCCCCAAAAGAATTCCCATGCCGTTTATGTCATAAGAAACTGCGGGAAGAAATTAAGGGCCCAAATTCCCTTCAGACGAGCGCCCTGATGGATGGCAGGAAATTCCTCGTTTACAAACGTCACTGTAAAGACAAGATGGCGTCTGTGATTGTCGAAGCAAGCCAAAATAGGATGTCGTTGATGCCGGGATAACGTTTGTCACCCCCATGGGCAGCAGAGAACATAGATGGCAGATAGCACAAGAATGCGCACCTGCAGCTTGATTTTTAGAAGTGTTTTGTAGTTTTACAAAAAGAACGACTCTTGACGCTTTGCGTGTTTTTCTCACTTTCTGCTGGTGTCCCAATACTTTTAGACAAACGTCACAGATGGGCCGCTTGTAGTTTTTCAAAAACATATGCGTATATATATATATATATATTTTTTTTTGTTCCTGTAGGTGTCCTAATACTTTTGCCCATATCCCACAGGTGTGTAGATGGCAGTTAAAAGATAAAAACACAACTGTTGACATCTCACAAGTATATTTCCACTTCCTGATTGACAGAATACACATTTGGCATTCTAAAGGCGTCCCGATATTTTGGTCAAACTGCTCGATGCCACCGCAGCTATGCCAGGCGGTAACGTGAGAGCGATGACCTCGTGAGCGCGCCCGCGTGTGTGCAAACAGGACACTTTACTCCCATGAGTAAAGCAATCTCTCCTCCTTAGCAACCGGCGAGCGCAGGAGACAAATTTGACCCACTCTCGGACGCGCTTGGTCGTAGCTAATCAAGTACCAGTCATTGAGTGCGATTGTTCTTCCTCTTTTAATGGCTCAACACACAAAAACTCTTTCTTCTTCTGGTGGGAGCAGTAAGAGGAGAATTTGGGGAGCGGGGCATCAACAAGGCCCTTGATTAGCATGCTAACATATTAGCACACACATTTGGAGAAGAAAACAAAGTCTCGACATCTTTTGAGAAAATGTCAAATGTTGACGCAAGTGATTACGCCCCTGAGATTGGGCATACACGTGTCGATAGTGAGGAGACATGGAATCCGACATGCGCTCCTTTAACTTTATCTTGAGGGAAGCATGCTGCGATAGCATCCACGTGGAAGAATACGCTTTGTGTCACCGTGACAATTGATGTTTCACCACTGTGCAAAATTCAAATGCAATTGTAGTCTTAACAAAAAAAAAATCCACGCATAGAAATGGGCGTTGACTATGGCTAATTTAAGTATGACACAATAGAAATCTTACTTCTATCACATTTAGCCTCTCAGGGGCTATTTCTACTGCTACTCACACACAAGTGTGACATTGCTTTACATGATCACATGCCAGGCGACATGTATGTCAGCCCAGTGACCTGCTAGATTACGCAACAGGATACAAAAGCCCACAGGGTCCGTCCGTCTGACCGTGTGTGTGTGCGTGTGTGTGTGTGTGTTTGTGTGTGTCCATGTAAAATGAATCAATACAATCTATGCAAACAGTGTGCATGCCACTGTTAGAACATTGATTTCACCTTGGGGAAAAAAAACAACTTTGCGTTAGTATGTGAGGCAAAAAAAAAAAAAGAAGGCGTGTGTGTGTGTGTGTGTGTGTGTGTGTGTGTGTGTGTGTGTGTGTGTGCGTCTGTCTGTGTGTGTGTGTGTGTGTGTGTGTTTGTGTGTGTGTGTGTGTGTGTGTGTGTGTGTGTGTGTGTGTGTGTGTGTGTGTGTGTGTGTGTGTGTGTGTGTGTGTGTGTGTGTGTGTGTGCGTGTGTACTTGTTTTTATTAGTATGGGGGGTCCGAAGACAGGGAGCCCACCAACAAAGTGGGGCCCTGTGTCGTTGTGGGGTCCAAAATCATGGACCCCACTCGGGAAACCACTCTAAAACAGCTTGAAATGCTCTAACAACATGCCTCACGAATTTTTTTCACTTACCCCTCATGGTCGCAATGTTGAGAATTGTGTGTGTGAAGTGTGTGTGCTCAGTAGCGGCCCCCCGACCATGGCAAGTGGTATTGCAAGTATACACACTACCGGAAGTGTGTGTGATTCAACCAATCAGGGCACCTCGTGATCCGAGTGTTGATTAAGAAAATAAAATGCTATTTCCTGTAGATTTAAACCAGGTAATTATTATTTTAGTAACCATAGCAGCTAAAATAATACTGTAAACATAAAATTCCTGCATTACAATAGCAATTTATCTACGTTATTTAATATTCATTACACTTGCTTTATAAAAATACGCTCATTCTATTAGGCTTATTTTAAAAACTGTCTCGTGCATTTTTCATGTTCTAAACATAAAAATAAAGGTATAAATAAATAGTAATTTATTCTTTACCATCAGTTTACATATTAGTTAAATCAGCATCTCGTGCATTTTTCATGTTCTAAACATAAAAATAAAGGTATAAATAAATAGTAATTTATTCTTTACCATCAGTTTACATATTAGTTAAATCAGCAGGTATTGCATGTGTTAGCTTCATGCGGCTAAAACCACCAGCTTAACGTCACTTCGCCACGTGTGACGCCGCCAGACTGAGACTGCTCCGCGACGAAGACACGCTGCTCATAACGAAACACAACATACACGGTGAGTAAATCAACTGCATGTAAATACTAAGTACAAGAAACTGATGTAGAAATGCTTTTTGTCCAGACCCCGAGGGGTTTATATGCAATGATTATGGCTTCGGATTCGGTATATTGTCACTCGGATGGCGTAACGTTTTCCCCTCAGACAGTCCGGCTTTTTAACTTGTTATTCATCTTAGCTTGCAGTGGTTTTAAAAACAATGGTGTAAAAGAGAACGACAGAATGTATAATTGCTCCGTGTTATATTCAGGATGATTTCGATGTGCTAATGTTTCATAATTGCTAAGCCCAGAACCGGACTCTGGCCGTAATTGCCGAAACCACTTCAAAACTCGTCAAACACGTGTGTGCTCAGTGTTATGATATATCTGCATGTCTTCTGTATTTCTCGGTGGTTTTCTATCAGAATGCTTTCTTTAAATAACACAAGCATTCTGACGCAAATAAAACTATCCGGAAACTAGCTTATTGGCTAATTAGCTACCGCTAATCAGGATGCTACGTTCACTTTTCAAACACAAACATAATAAAAACGAGTTGGTAGCTCCTGAAAAGTATAACGAGTTATACTGGTAAAACTATTGAAATAACTTTTCTTTGGATGCAGCACCTGGTTGGAACTGTGACTAGTTAAAAGTAACAAAGCTCAGCTTCAAACCGACAAACATTTTCATTAATATATCAGTATTTTCTGAAAAATATTCTTTCTTTAATCACTCTTGTTCTGTTAGTTCTCAGGCCAGGCTTATTCCTTCAGTCTTTATACAGTGGATGATTACAAATCTTTTAAAATTAATATAGAGTGCTTGTTAAAGTTCTCTCTGCCATGTTTTGAATTATTTTTTAGAGCCAGAAATGTCCAAAAGGAAAGCAAGAAAAAAGCCTGCTGATGAAGCAGCCTTTTACATTTAATCCTCAAAGGACAAACCTGGACTAGTGGAAAGATTTATTGATGATCAAAAAGGTAATAAACTCATTTTTAGACCATTTATCCATTAAGTATATATTTATTTATTTTATAAAACAACACAAAAAACAATCAAATTCAGATTGGTTGTTGTATTTCTGTTTCTAAGCGAGAACTTAGTATTAAAATTGTAAGATAACACCACAATTATTTGGTTAAAGGTGTATCTTAAAGAAATATTTTCTCATAACCAATGGTTTTATATAAAATGTCCTTGCAGGAAGAGGCGTGTTTGCTACCCAGCACTTTGAACAAGGAGAGTTCATCTTATAATACAGGGGTCAACTTCTGTCAGCAGAAAAATGCCAAACAAGCAAGTACTCTGAAAAGGAGAGTACATTTCTCTTTTCTTTGAATGGCAGAATCATTACTGGTGGTATGTATATCCAAATATTTTCTATACAATAATTATGAACTCTAGAAAGAGACTGGAATAAAATACCCTAAATTAGTGAGTCACTCAGAAGCAATATTTCAATAACACATCAGGATTGTGGCATTAACAATTTGTTTTATTTAGTGCTATGATGTTCAAAAAGACATTGTTTCCCTCTCAACTTTTCTTTTGAAATGTTGCAAGTTTTTATTTCTGTAAGCCAACTTTTATTTTACTAAAAAACTAGTTATATGATACAAAATGTTTGATTTCTGTTTTTTCTTTCCTAGTATTGATGCATCAACAGAGGATGGCTCTCTTGGAAGATTAGTGAATGACAACCACAAGTCTCCAAACTGCACCATGAAAAAAATAGTAAATGACGAGCCCCATTTGTGCCTTTTTGCCATCAAAAACATAGAAATGGGAACTGAAATCAATTACAACTATGGTGATTCTAAATGGCCATGGCGTGAAAAAGTAAGTCAGTAAGATCAAGTATGCAAGTTGGAATATTAATTTGTTATTAAAAAAAGGAAGATTTTTGTCTCTTTTATTTGAATTACTCTCAGTATGATGTTGGTAAGTTATTTGTGGTTTTGATTCCAGGTGACAGGCTCTCAGGCTCCTGTTGACGGTGCGCTGCCTGAACCAGCCAGAACTTGGCAGGACTCTGGCCCTGATGATAACATCAAACAAGATGCCAGCCAACAGGTAACATTCAGTTAGACTTTGTTGTAAGAAATAAACTTTGTAGACCTTTTCTTGTTCTCTTAGTTTACAGCTTTTAATTGGAAAGCTGTTCTTTAGTCAGAAGGTACCTTAAACAGCATTCAGCCAACCATTGGATCACATGGTTTTAGTGGTTCTCCTCATAGAGCCCAAACGAACCAGTGGCACACACACCTATAGAAGGATTGTTGAAACATGCGCCCATGGGTGTCCAACCAAGCCAATCATTCACACACACATAACAGATTTCTGATGGCTACTTGTGGGGCCCTCCGTATGGATCTAAAGTTGTCTTGGTTATTCCAACCAAGCCAATCATTCACACACACACAATAACAGATTTCTGATGGCTACTTGTGGGGCTCTCCGTATGGATCGAAAGTTGTCTCATGTTTTTAGATCATATTTTGGTTATGGACATTATGGAGGCTGATTATATTACAGCTATAGTTCCACACATCCTCAACAGCAAAACGACTAAAGTGTCATGCTGAAGGATGCTCCACTACATCCATAAAGATGCTGTTATAGGACCTGATTAGACATCAGGTCTGACTGGAACACTTTAGTTAGAAAAGCTTGTTTGGTTTTGGGGACTAACTTCACATGATTTAACTATACAGGTCTTGAGTCTGTCATTTGTGGTGTCTGTATGATGTTGGTAAGTTATTTGTGGTTTTAATTCCAGGTGACAGGCTCTCAGGCTCCTGTTGACGGTGCTCTGCCTGAACCAGCCAGAACTTGGCAGGACTCTGACCCTGATGATAACATCAAACAAGATGCCAGCCAACAGGTAACATTCAGTTAGACTTTGTTGTAAGAAATCAACTTTGTAGACCTTTTCTTGTTCTCTTAGTTTACAGCTTTTAGTTGGAAAGCTGTTCTTTAGTCAGAAGGTACCTTAAACAGCATTCAGCCAACCATTGGATCACACGGTTTTAGTGGTTCTCCTCATAGAGCCCAAACGAACCAGTGGCACACACACCTATAGAAGGATTGTTGAAACATGCGCCCATGGGTGTCCAACCAAGCCAATCATTCACACACACATAACAGATTTCTGATGGCTACTTGTGGGGCCCTCCGTATGGATCTAAAGTTGTCTTGGTTATTCCAACCAAGCCAATCATTCACACACACACAATAACAGATTTCTGATGGCTACTTGTGGGGTCCTCCGTATGGATCGAAAGTTGTCTTGGTTATTCCAACCAAGCCAATCATTCACACACACATAATAACAGATTTCTCATGGCTACTTGTGGGGCCCTCCGTATGGATCGAAAGTTGTCTTGGTTGTTCCAACCAAGCCAATCATTCACACACACATAATAACAGATTTCTGACAGCTACTTGTGGGGCCCTCCGTATTGACCGAAGGTTGTCTCATGTTTTTAGATCATATTTTGGTTATGGACATTATGGAGGCTGATTATATTACAGCTATAGTTCCACACATCCTCAACAGCAAAACGGCTAAAGTGTCATGCTGAAGGATGCTCCACTACATCCATAAAGATGCTGTTATAGGACCTGATTAGACATCAGGGCTGACTGGAACACTTTAGTTAGAAAAGCTTGTTTGGTTTTGGGGACTAACTTCACTTGATTTAACTATACAGGTCTTGAGTCTGTCATTTGTGGTGTCTGTATGATGTTGGTAAGTTATTTGTGGTTTTAATTCCAGGTGACAGGCTCTCAGGCTCCTGTTGACGGTGCGCTGCCTGAACCAGCCAGAACTTGGCAGGACTCTGACCCTGATGATAACATCAAACAAGATGCCAGCCAACAGGTAACATTCAGTTAGACTTTGTTGTAAGAAATAAACTTTGTAGACCTTTTCTTGTTCTCTTAGTTTACAGCTTTTAGTTGGAAAGCTGTTCTTTAGTCAGAAGGTACCTTAAACAGCATTCAGCCAACCATTGGATCACACGGTTTTAGTGGTTCTCCTCATAGAGCCCAAACGAACCAGTGGCACACACACCTATAGAAGGATTGTTGAAACATGCGCCCATGGGTGTCCAACCAAGCCAATCATTCACACACACACATAACAGATTTCTGATGGCTACTTGTGGGGCCCTCCGTATGGATCTAAAGTTGTCTTGGTTATTCCAACCAAGCCAATCATTCACACACACACAATAACAGATTTCTGATGGCTACTTGTGGGGCCCTCCGTATGGATCAAAGGTTGCCTCATGTTTTTAGATCATATTTTGGTTATGGACATTATGGAGGCTGATTATATTACAGCTATAGTTCCACACATCCTCAACAGCTAAACGGCTAAAGTGTCATGCTGAAGCATGCTCCACTACATCCATAAAGATGCTGTTATAGGACCTGATTAGACATCAGGTCTGACTGGAACACTTTAGTTAGAAAAGCTTGTTTGGTTTTGGGGACTAACTTCACATGATTTAACTATACAGGTCTTGAGTCTGTCATTTGTGGTGTCTGTATGATGTTGGTAAGTTATTTGTGGTTTTAATTCCAGGTGACAGGCTCTCAGGCTCCTGTTGACGGTGCTCTGCCTGAACCAGCCAGAACTTGGCAGGACTCTGACCCTGATGATAACATCAAACAAGATGCCAGCCAACAGGTAACATTCAGTTAGACTTTGTTGTAAGAAATAAACTTTGTAGACCTTTTCTTGTTCTCTTAGTTTACAGTTTTTAGTTGGAAAGCTGTTCTTTAGTCAGAAGGTACCTTAAACAGCATTCAGCCAACCATTGGATCACACGGTTTTAGTGGTTCTCCTCATAGAGCCCAAACGAACCAGTGGCACACACACCTATACATGGATATTTGAAACATGCGCCCATGGGTGTCCAACCAAGCCAATCATTCACACACACATAACAGATTTCTGATGGCTACTTGTGGGGCCCTCCGTATGGATCGAAAGTTGTCTTGGTTATTTCAACCAAGCCAATCATTCACACACACATAACAGATTTCTCATGGCTACTTGTGGGGCCCTCCGTATGGATCGAAAGTTGTCTTGGTTATTCCAACCAAGCCAATCATTCACACACACATAATAACAGATTTCTGACGGCTACTTGTGGGGCCCTCCGTATTGACCGAAGGTTGTCTCATGTTTTTAGATCATATTTTGGTTATGGACATTATGGAGGCTGATTATATTACAGCTATAGTTCCACACATCCTCAACAGCAAAACGGCTAAAGTGTCATGCTGAAGGATGCTCCACTACATCCATAAAGATGCTGTTATAGGACCTGATTAGACATCAGGGCTGACTGGAACACTTTAGTTAGAAAAGCTTGTTTGGTTTTGGGGACTAACTTCACATGATTTAACTATACAGGTCTTGAGTCTGTCATTTGTGGTGTCTGTATGATGTTGGTAAGTTATTTGTGGTTTTAATTCCAGGTGACAGGCTCTCAGGCTCCTGTTGACGGTGCGCTGCCTGAACCAGCCAGAACTTGGCAGGACTCTGACCCTGATGATAACATCAAACAAGATGCCAGCCAACAGGTAACATTCAGTTAGACTTTGTTGTAAGAAATAAACTTTGTAGACCTTTTCTTGTTCTCTTAGTTTACAGCTTTTAGTTGGAAAGCTGTTCTTTAGTCAGAAGGTACCTTAAACAGCATTCAGCCAACCATTGGATCACACGGTTTTAGTGGTTCTCCTCATAGAGCCCAAACGAACCAGTGGCACACACACCTATAGAAGGATTGTTAAAACATGCGCCCATGGGTGTCCAACCAAGCCAATCATTCACACACACAACAGATTTCTGATGGCTACTTGTGGGGCCCTCCGTATGGATCTAAAGTTGTCTTGGTTATTCCAACCAAGCCAATCATTCACACACACACAATAACAGATTTCTGATGGCTACTTGTGGGGCCCTCCGTATGGATCGAAAGTTGTCTCATGTTTTTAGATCATATTTTGGTTATGGACATTATGGAGGCTGATTATATTACAGCTATAGTTCCACACATCCTCAACAGCTAAACGGCTAAAGTGTCATGCTGAAGGATGCTCCACTACATCCATAAAGATGCTGTTATAGGACCTGATTAGACATCAGGTCTGACTGGAACACTTTAGTTAGAAAAGCTTGTTTGGTTTTGGGGACTAACTTCACATGATTTAACTATACAGGTCTTGAGTCTGTCATTTGTGGTGTCTGTATGATGTTGGTAAGTTATTTGTGGTTTTAATTCCAGGTGACAGGCTCTCAGGCTCCTGTTGACGGTGCTCTGCCTGAACCAGCCAGAACTTGGCAGGACTCTGACCCTGATGATAACATCAAACAAGATGCCAGCCAACAGGTAACATTCAGTTAGACTTTGTTGTAAGAAATAAACTTTGTAGACCTTTTCTTGTTCTCTTAGTTTACAGCTTTTAGTTGGAAAGCTGTTCTTTAGTCAGAAGGTACCTTAAACAGCATTCAGCCAACCATTGGATCACACGGTTTTAGTGGTTCTCCTCATAGAGCCCAAACGAACCAGTGGCACACACACCTATACATGGATATTTGAAACATGCGCCCATGGGTGTCCAACCAAGCCAATCATTCACACACACATAACAGATTTCTGATGGCTACTTGTGGGGCCCTCCGTATGGATCGAAAGTTGTCTTGGTTATTCCAACCAAGCCAATCATTCACACACACGTAATAACAGATTTCTCATGGCTACTTGTGGGGCCCTCCGTATGGATCGAAAGTTGTCTTGGTTATTCCAACCAAGCCAATCATTCACACACACATAATAACAGATTTCTGAAAGCTACTTGTGGGGCCCTCCGTATTGATCGAAGGTTGTCTCATGTTTTTAGATCATATTTTGGTTATGGACATTATGGAGGCTGATTATATTACAGCTATAGTTCCACACATCCTCAACAGTTAAACGGCTAAAGTGTCATGCTCAAGGATGCTCCACTACATCCATAAAGATGCTGTTATAGGACCTGATTAGACATCCAGAACTGACTGTAACACTTTAGTTAGAAAAGCTTGTTTGGTTTCGGGGACTAACTTCACATGATTTAACTATACAGGTCTTGAGTCTGTCATTTGTGGTGTCTGTATGATGTTGGTAAGTTATTTGTGGTTTTAATTCCAGGTGACAGGCTCTCAGGCTCCCGTTGATGGTGCGCTGCCTGAACCAGCCAGAACTTGGCAGGACTCTGACCCTGATAATAACATCAAACAAGATGCCAGCCAACAGGTAACATTCAGTTAGACTTTGTTGTAAGAAATAAACTTTGTAGACCTTTTCTTGTTCTCTTAGTTTACAGCTTTTAGTTGGAAAGCTGTTCTTTAGTCAGAAGGTACCTTAAACAGCATTCAGCCAACCATTGGATCACACGGTTTTAGTGGTTCTCCTCATAGAGCCCAAACGAACCAGTGGCACACACACCTATAGATGGATATTTGAAACATGCGCCCATGGGTGTCCAACCAAGCCAATCATTCACACACACATAAAAGATTTCTGATGGCTACTTGTGGGGCCCTCCGCATGGATCGAAAGTTGTCTTGGTTATTCCAACCAAGCCAATCATTCACACACACATAATAACAGATTTCTGATGGCTACTTGTGGGGCCCTCCGTATGGATCTAAAGTTGTCTTGGTTATTCCAACCAAGCCAATCATTCACACACACATAATAACAGATTTCTGATAGCTACTTGTGGGGCCCTCCGTATGGATCGAAGGTTGTCTCATGTTTTTAGATCATATTTTGGTTATGGACATTATGGAGGCTGATTATATTACAGCTATAGTTCCACACATCCTCAACAGTTAAACGGCTAAAGTGTCATGCTCAAGGATGCTCCACTACATCCATAAAGATGCTGTTATAGGACCTGATTAGACATCCAGAACTGACTGGAACACTTTAGTTAGAAAAGCTTGTTTGGTTTTGGGGACTAACTTCACATGATTTAACTATACAGGTCTTGAGTCTGTCATTTGTGGTGTCTGTATGATGTTGGTAAGTTATTTGTGGTTTTAATTCCAGGTGACAGGCTCTCAGGCTCCTGTTGATGGTGCGCTGCCTGAATCAGCCAGAACTTGGCAGGACTCTGACCCTGATGATAACATCAAACAAGATGCCAGCCAACAGGTAACATTCAGTTAGACTTTGTTGTAAGAAATAAACTTTGTAGACCTTTTCTTGTTCTCTTAGTTTACAGCTTTTAGTTGGAAAGCTGTTCTTTAGTCAGAAGGTACCTTAAACAGCATTCAGCCAACCATTGGATCACACGGTTTTAGTGGTTCTCCTCATAGAGCCCAAACGAACCAGTGGCACACACACCTATAGATGGATTGTTGAAACATGCGCCCATGGGTGTCCAACCAAGCCAATCATTCACACACACATAACAGATTTGTGATGGCTACTTGTGGGGCCCTCCGTATGGATCTAAAGTTGTCTTGGTTATTCCAACCAAGCCAATCATTCACACTCACATAATAACAGATTTCTGATGGCTACTTGTGGGGCCCTCCGTATGGATCGAAGGTTGTCTCATGTTTTTAGATCATATTTTGGTTATGGACATTATGGAGGCTGATTATATTACAGCTATAGTTCCACACATCCTCAACAGCTAAACGGCTAAAGTGTCATGCTGAAGGATGCTCCACTACATCCATAAAGATGCTGTTATAGGACCTGATTAGACATCCAGAACTGACTGGAACACTTTAGTTAGAAAAGCTTGTTTGGTTTCGGGGACTAACTTCACATGATTTAACTATACAGGTCTTGAGTCTGTCATTTGTGGTGTCTGTATGATGTTGGTAAGTTATTTGTGGTTTTAATTCCAGGTGACAGGCTCTCAGGCTCCTGTTGATGGTGCGCTGCCTGAACCAGCCAGAACTTGGCAGGACTCTGACCCTGATGATAACATCAAACAAGATGCCAGCCAACGGGTAACATTCAGTGCGACTTTGTTGTAAGAAATAAACTTTGTAGACCTTTTCTTGTTCTCTTAGTTTACAGCTTTTAGTTGGAAAGCTGTTCTTTAGTCAGAAGGTACCTTAAACAGCATTCAGCCAAGCATTGGATCACACGGTTTTAGTGGTTCTCCTCATAGAGCCCAAACGAACCAGTGGCACACACACCTATAGATGGATTGTTGAAACATGCGCCCATGGGTGTCCAACCAAGCCAATCATTCACACACACATAACAGATTTCTGATGGCTACTTGTGGGGCCCTCCGTATGGATCTAAGGTTGTCATGGTTATTCCAACCAAGCCAATCATTCACACACACATAACAGATTTCTGAAATATGGTTTCTTGTGGCTTCTTTGTTGTAAATTTTGGAGCCTTTTCCATGTTTTATATGTAAAATTTCCTGTGATATAAGGTTTTGGCATATTTCAGAGGATGTGTACAGCACCGGTCGTCTACCAGTTAAGATATTGGACAGAAATTTTAATTATTTTGAGCAAAGAAATTCTAGTCTTTATATTAATACAGCATATAAGAGTAGCTTGCAGAAACTAACAACACATTTCTTTTAATTCCCTCCATAGAGCTATCAATTATCAAAGGAGTTTCTCAAAGTGGACTACTCAGACAGTGATGATACTGACAATGATTCCCAAAAGGACTGCTCTGTACCTCTGCAAATCAATCTGCTCAAAACAAGAGTATATTAAATTTGACCAAGCATTCTTATACAGGTGCAGTTAATTTTTGTTTTAGAATATTGCTATACTGTGTTTTTTTTCTGTACTTAAAAATCATCATTTCAGATGGGCTGATCCCAGAAGTGATAGAAGTGACCTCTTGTACCTCCGCATCTCGTGGCCCAAGTAATGAAAAGTCTGCCAAAAAGGGAGGTGAGTTTAGAGTAATCCTTTTCAATATATAACTTTATCACAGTTGCTTTTAAATTGCCCAATTGTTACTACTGTATCAGTATCTAATTATCCTCACATATGCTGCTTACTAAGATTTAGATGACCCAAGCAAGATATATTAAACACCACTTGACTTTTTTTCTTAGACATGTAAGGTCTAAACTTTTGAATTTTGTCATAAAATGAAAATTGACCCATCCTTTCTCATGTGAGTTACAGGTCATTGCTAACCTTGATTATATGTGAGATGTTTGTTTACATCTATTTTTAAATAGAGGTAATGTATACATGACACATTTACCTCAAAAGAGAGAAAGAAAAATTGCTCTAGATTAACCTATTAGTGAATATGCAAATTCACACATTGTCACACCAAGGCAGATACCATTCTTATACAGCTTGCATTTAATTTTTTACACATTATATATTTCCAAATTTACTTTTATCATCTTTGTTTGTCCATGTGTAGCACGTTATCAAAGCAAATTCCCCATACATGTAAAACACTGTCTGAAAAAAGTTTTTCTCTGATTTTTATTTTTTATTTTCCCTGATTTTGCAACAACTTGTATCTGTTCTTAATGGTTTTGTCAGAGAAATGGTGCATCCCAATGTGCTGCCATGGTGGAGTTTGACTGCCTGTGCAACCTCTGTAGGGTCCAGGAATTGCTTCATCTACCAGCAGTGACATTCTGGTCAAATGCAAAACTGCTTAAAAGTAATCAAGAAAATGAGAGACCTCTTTCCCCCACCACCAAAACTGGGGGCATTCTAATGTTACCCTTTTGTGCATCTATTTTTAATTTTGTTAATATCAAAACAGCTGACACTGAAGACCACCTAGCAACTTAAATGACCGGATTAATATCTCAGATATTAACTGATTTACTTATGTCTATTGTAGGCTCATCACTGTTGACAAAGATAGTTGACGTTATAAAATATCTCATTTGAATTATATTGTCGGATAATTGTACATAAAGTGAATGTATTCTTTATGCAATTTTGTTCTAATTAAGTTGTAAACTAAAAAGTGCTCTTCCTATGCCCTTAGGTAACGGAAAAGTTGTGAAAAGAAGCTGGACCCCAGAGGAATGTGCTGCAGTAAATAAACATTCAAGGAAGTATATATTGACAAATCAGGTTCCTGGTAAGCTTGACTGCGAGAGATGCATTGCTGCAGAACCACAAGCACCGCGCTGTTAAGTACTTTGTCAAAAAGAGAATAACCACCATGAGGAGAAAATATGAGTGAAACAGCTTCCCTTAACAGAGATAGAAACACATGGCTGGTCCTGTTTCACCATTTGTTCACTATTTGTTTGTGATTTTTTTTATGCTCCACTTCTCCTGTTCGTAAATGTTAGATTAAATAAGTTCCTTTATTCATTGGCTACATTTGTAATGTGTCCATTTAAAATTTTGACTCGACAATTATTACTTGTAAATCCTGTGTACTTTATAGTTAGCTAAAATGCAGAATTTAAATATTTTAAAATGTACCAATATGACTGAACAAATTGAAGAATATTAAGACTGTGACCAAGGAAAATGGACCAGAATCTGAATAAAGACTTCAGAATGTATTTTAGAATGCACATTTCAATGTATATCTAGTATATTTAGCCAGATGAAAGTATTAATAACACTAACAAAATTTTTAGGTTTTCTCAAATGATTAAGTCCACACAAATGCATGTTTGGGTTAGATTAGGGTTGGGGTTGAACTTGATAGATCCTCTTTATAAAGGCAGACCTAACAAGTCTTAAATCTTAACAGCAAGCTCCATAACTGGCTAAAAAAATAATGTGTGTATAGGTAGACCTCTTAAGGTTGAAATATTAAAAGCGATCCCCATAACTGACTAAAAATCTCATGTGTGTAAAGGTGGACCCCGCAAAGCCGGAATGTTAGAAACAGGCCCCAGATATGACTGAAAAACTGACATGAAAAAAAAAGTTTCAAATTGTGTTTATTGAAAGTGATTTTTAGTAACAAGATTTTTTTTGGGAGTTGCCTGATTTTTTTCATAGTTCTTGGACCACTAGAAAGGGTGGACCCCAGAACTCTGTAAATTAAGTTGGGTCCTGCAGAGGGAGGTTAACAAGGATGTGTGTGCGTGTGTGTGTGTGTGTGTGTGTGTTTGTGCGTGCGTGCATGTGTCACATGACAGCCCCCAGCAAGGTTATCCAGCTGTCACAACAAATCAAAAACAAAACACACACGTTAAAAAAAATACTGTGTCACTGTGTTAGCAATTCCGTTGATGGTATGAACTTGGGAATTTTTAAGGCCTTTTAAAAAAAACACATTGAATTTAAATTGAACCTGTAAAATATTTATTTTTTATTATTTTCAACCACCTTGAGTTATGTAATCAAATCAATAATGATAAATCATGATCTCATCATGTTACAACGACACAGGTCTTTCAAAACTTTTATGTAACTGGTCGAATGTCCATTTCATAGAATAACAATAAGACAAACAACTTCTGAACAGGGCTTAACAACCACTGGCGTCAATCAAAATAAAAACAATAAGGCATCTAATTTGTCATCAAAAAAATTGAATTACAATCTCTCTTTAGTACATCAGTTCAGAAATACAGAGATTAAATGAAGCGCCTGAACGTCTCATCTCATCTCTTGGCAGCTTCTCGTCTTCTTCCTTGCATCTTTTTTAAATTATTATCTCAATTGCGCACTTTTGTTTTGGACACATAACAATTCATTTAAATTTCTTTCCACAGGAGGACACATAGAGCAGTCGTTGGTTCGGTAAAGTGACGTCTGATAAGTGCTCCATGGGACACAAACACAATTCCATGAAGGAATATTGGACGGAGGGGAGACACGTGAGCTTTGGTGCGTCCTGTCATGCCATGGCTAAAAGGAGGTAGGAGAAAGAGGCTAGTGTGGAGGTCAAAAGGGCAACTGGGGGGAGCAGGGGCACTATAGCAGTAGATCTGCGCCATCTGAGTTTGGATTTGGAACTCTGAATATTTTGGGTGGAAATTTCCTGACGCCTGATTGCGATGGCGCAATTTGTGTCAGTTTGCATTGGGCGTTCACTTGAAGCAAGCGCGCACTTGGCGGCCCTTGAGTGGCTGTGGCGGGCGGTAGTTGTCCACCATGCAACACTCGGGCTCGCCCTCGGCCGAGAACAGCAGGCTGCGGAATTTGTCCATCTGCGGAGAGAAGAGACGTGGACAACACTGACAAAATGCTAAAACCAACTAAAAGAAGAAGACAAACTCATCCAAGACTGGGTGATCGTTGCGTTTGGTCCAAAACAAAGCTGCTCTTTCTTCTTCACAAGCGCAACTCAACAAAGAAGCATTTGTACGCAAGGCGCTACCTGAGCCGAGCTGACACTGATGGCATCCTTGCAGACGATCCAGGTGACGCTCTCCAGCAGAGGGGGCGTGGTCAGGGACCCATCGTACGTCCAGTAGTCCAGGCAGGAGGGCAGCAAGCTGCTCGGGTCGAAGCCCTTGAACGTGGTCTGCTTGCCCTGAGGGAGGGGGAGGGGGGGGCGCATTAGGACCACCTGACGCTAACTCAAATGTAGAAAACGCAGCCACCACGGGAACATACTTTGGTCTTGATGGCACCAAAGGCGTCCAGAACCTTCTGGAGACTGGCGTTCTCATCACCGATCTAAGACGCGATAATTGTTAGCGAACCATGTTCAGAAAGTGAAGTTTGCGTTTTCGTACGAACCTGCAGAAAAACTCCCACCACGGCGAGTCCGTCGGGTTTGCTCGCAGCTTCGCCAAAGTTGCCATATTTAGTGTTCCAGTGCACCAGATGAAGCTGCGAAAACAAGTAAAAAAATGCTTACAAATTTCCCCCCCAAAAAAAAGAATTTCATCTTTACCTCCGCAGGGTACTTGTTCCCGGACACCGTGTGCTCCGAGCCCTTGTCGTCAGAAGCCCCCCAGTGGAAGTGGAACTGCTTGAGCCGGTACACCCCCGAGACGGGCCCACCGGTCAGAACTGCGGGTGGAGGGACAGATGGAAGGACAGCGAGAGAGAGTAAGAGAGACGGGAACGTTGAATGTTGAGAGTGACAACGACAGACGTTTCTGCTTTGGGCATGACGACAACAATGACACGAGGCCTCCTGCTGTGAACCTGAGGTTGTATTTAACATCTTCTCGCGACAATTGCAAACATGCCTCATCATAACTGCATGTGTTGCGCAACCTTGAATAAGCAAAGACATGTAAAAAAAATCACGGCACACGTGTCTAAATAGTTAAAGATATCTAGAGAATTTGAAAGGGGTAAAATTGCAACCCAAAAAAATATTTGTCTGTAGGATAATGTGCGTAATAATGGCAACTCTTCATATGTGATGTGTCATCTTCATATTTGGCTCACAGGATGCGTGACTAAATGTCACAAAGCCAACACCAAGGTGGAAACACGCACACGGAAAGCCTGGACGCACTTGTCTTGTGTTTGTATTTGCACCAAAGCAGCGGGCCACAGTAGATTATGTAACCTTAATCTCAGTTGGCAAGCGCACATGTAATCTGGATAAGCAAGGGTTTAAAAATACACACAAATGATCTATTTGTATCTTTACAAAAGAATATTAAACTACGCTGAAAAGAATATTCTTGTGAGATTTTGACGGTTAAAATATCGTTTTTGACGAAATTCCAATCCATCCACTCATTTGTTGACGTTCCTAAAATTATCGATCGAAGGTGTTCCTATTTTTAGTGCGCTTTGACCTTCTTTGAGCCGTTTGTGGTGGGAAAGGTTTGCTTGAGGGGACTTTAACAATTCAGTTATTGTCTGCATGCATGCTTTGTTCTTGGGGGGTGCTAAAATGAAGCCCTCTTCCCTCCCCTTGCCGTCCACTCAGCCCTCCAGCGGGAAGAATGAGCTCTTATTGTACACATACAGTATGACAAATACAATGAACCCATACAGTACATTTTAGGTAATAAAATGTAAATTGTCAGAGGGAAAAGGGCCAAAAAACAACAACAATTAAATAAACTGCCTGCAGGAATAAATTGTGGATGACGTCACTGATGCATGTATGCATGCAAAAAAAAAAATCAGCCTGCAGCGATGTCCTAATAATAAAACATGAAAATAAAAATGTGTGTAGTACTCACCGGAGCTGTCCGTGTCATCGCTGAAGGTCACCTGGAAGGAGTGTCCGTTGTTGAGGATGTCCAAGCAGGTGCCCGGGTCGTACTTGAGGCTCAGAGGCTTGAGCGCACCGTCGTACGACGCCAGGCCGGGATTGATGTCGATGGGCGACTGCCGCGGACCGTCGGCGATGGGGAAACTGGCTGACCACTTGTCCGGACCTAAAGTAGGAGAGAAAACACATAAATAAATAAATAAATGCTACAAATGCGTGGATTTTACGCGCGCCTCCCTGTGCACGAATGCAACATCTGCGCGCGCAGATGAGGCGCAATGAAGGCCAAGTGCGGCGGATCGGGATGAGAGTGAAGCTCACCGTTATTAGCGGCGTACCCCCACGCGTGAGACATGTTGTCACTAGGAGTGGATGCGGCTTCTTTCTAAGCAATCCTGCAAACAGAGCGCTGGTGCCCCCAACAACTGACAGCCGCGCGGCACCTTATATATAAATATACGCGGACCCCTCCAGCCCCCCTCTCACGTTCCCCGACTCTTCCTCCTCCTCCTCCTCCTCCTCCTCCTCCTCCTCCTAATCCTGCTCCTCCTTCTCTTCCTACACCGGCTTTCCAAACTCTCTCTCTCTGTCTCTGTCTCTGTCTCTGTCTCTGTGTCTCTGTCTCTGTCTCTGTGTCTCTGTCTCTCTCTCTCTCTCTCTCTCTCTCTCTCTCTCTCTCTCTCTCTCTCTCTCTCTCTCTCTCTCTCTCTCTCTCTCTCTCTCTCTCGCTCGCTCTCTCGCGCTCTCTCGTTCCCTCCCTCTCTCTCTCCGAACCCTAACGCTAATCCGACCGTGTTACCCGAGTCGAACCCATGACCACGAATTCAGGTGGTCCCATCATATCCTCGTCCGCTCCATTGTGAAATCCATTAAAAATAAGTAAATAAAGTATCTTTCGTCTCATCGCTTTCCTAGTCTCGCCTGCATCACGTTTAAATAAAAAAAACAGAGGAGACGCAATTATGATAACGATTGCAATTGGCTGGCAACCAGTTCAGGATGCACCCCTCCTACTGTAGAGAGACCGCTGGGAGAGACTCCAGCGCACCCACGACCATTATGAAGATAAGCGAGTCAAAAATGGATAGATAATAATGGCAATAACGAAATCTGCCAAATTCTCAGTTCGGAACTGGAGCGAGTACAGATAAAGTCAAGTCCAAATCCGTAATAATTGAGCGGTTTGAAGTCATGACCTTCAAACACGACTGAAGCTGCTTCAGCATGGCGGATACATATTGTATAATGCATATTTGCAATGCACAGCCCGTTAGGCTGGCTTTTCTGCGGTGCAATAGCTCTACCTGCAGGCAACTTATAAAAATGCGGGCTCGGAGGACCTTTAAAAATAGACTCGTCATATTGATGATGTCACTAACAAAGGACGCTACTTCAGAATTCAAAACAGAAAAACGTGGAGCGCACGTTCAAGTATTGTTATCGGGTCGTTCATCCAAAAAACACAAGCTATACAGGTAAATGGATCGCGGCACTATTTTTGTTTTTTAGAAAAACTTGGGTGTACTATTAGCATGTAGCTGTAGCTTCCGTTTAATTGTCCTGTGTTTTCCCGGAAGAACAACAGACGTTCTCGGTAAATTACAACCGAGTGGTGGTCCCCCCCCCCCCCCCTCCCCCCACCAAGACAGTGCTGCTCAGCTTTTCTCTCAGCTTTGATGGATTTCAGTTGTTGTGCACATGTGATTGATAACATTTTTACCCACTTTATATTGTAAATATCCATATAAATGTCATTAAATGCCATTATTTAAATTACCAATTACTCTGTGTACAAATCTATCATTACTGCTCTATTGTGTGTGTGTGTGTGTGTGTGTGTGTGTGCGTGTGCGTGTGCGTGTGTGTGTGTGCGCGCGTGTTCCAGCTGTCACAACAGTACAAAAAGAAAACACACACACACATTAAAACTGTTTAGCAATTCCATAGATATGAGCTTGTGAATTTATAAGGCCTTTTAATAAAACCACACTGAATTTAATTTGAATTAAACCTGTGATATATTTATTTTTTATTATTTTCGACCACCTTGAGTTATGTAATCAAATCAATAATGATAAATTATGACATACCACTCGAAATAGGTCTTTCACAACTTTTATGTAACTGGTCGAATGTCATAGAATAACAATAAGACAGACAACTTCTGAACAGGGCTTAACAACCACTGGCGTCAATCAAAATATAAAAAATAAGGCATCTGATTTGCCATAAAAAAAAACTGAATTACAATCTCTCTTTAGTACATCAGTTCACAAATACAGAGATCAAATAAAGTGCCTGAACATCTCATCACTTGGCAGCTTCTTGTCTTCATACTTGCAACTTTTGTTTAAAAATTATTATCTCAATTGCACACTTTTGTTTTTGACACAATTCATTTCAATTTGTTTCCAACACAGGAGGACACAGAACATTCGTTGGTTCAGTAAAGTGACGTCTGATAAGTGCTCCACGGGACACAAACACAATTCCATGAAGGAATATTGGACGGAGGGGAGACACGTGAGCTAAAAGGAGGTAGGAGAAAGTGGCTAGTGTGGAGGTCAAAAGGGCAACTGGGGGGGCACTATGGCAGTAGATCTGGCATCAGAGTTTGGATTTTGATTTTTTTTTTTTATTTAGAATCAACATCCAACTTTACTTGGCCTATCAAGCTAAACTCCGTTGATCATGTGACTCAAGGATAACTAGCAGTAAATATTATGGGTGAAAATTTCCTGGCGTCTGATTGCTTTACTTGTGACAGTTTGTGTTGGGCATTCACTGGAAGAAAGCGCGCACTTGGCGGCCGTTGAGCGGCTGCGGCGGGCGGTAGTTGTCCACCATGCAACACTCGGGCTCCCCCTCGACTGAGAACAACAGGCTGCGGAATTTGTCCATCTGCGGAGAGAAGAGACGAGACTAATAAAACCGACTAAAAGAATAAGACAAACTAATCAAAAACTACAACTGATCATTGCGTTTGGTCCAAAACAGAGCCGCTCTTTCTTCTTCACAAGCGCAACTTGAGAACCATTTGTACGCAAGGCACTACCTGAGCCGAGCTGACGCTGATGGCGTCCTTGCAGACGATCCAGGTGACGCTCTCCAGTAGAGGGGGCGTGGTCAGGGACCCATCGTACGTCCAGTAGTCCAGGCAGGAGGGCAGCAAGCTGCTCGGGTCGAAGCCCTTGAACGTGGTCTGCTTGCCCTGAGGGAGGGGGATGGAGGGGGGGGGGGCATTTGGACCACCTGACGCTAACTCGAGCCGCCACCACGGGAACATACTTTGGTCTTGATGGCACCAAAGGCGTCCAGAACCTTCTGGAGACTGGCATTTTCATCACCGATCTAAGACGCGATAATTGTTAGCGAACCATGTTCAGAAGGTGAAGTTTGAGTTTTCGTACGAACCTGCAGAAAAACTCCCACCACGGCGAGTCCGTCGGGTTTGCTCGCAGCTTCGCCAAAGTTGCCATATTTAGTGTTCCAGTGCACCAGGTGAAGCTGCGAGAACAAGTAAAAAAATGCTTAAATATTTCCTCCCCCCCCCCCCAAAAAAAAAGTCATCTTTACCTCCGCAGGGTACTTGTTCCCGGACACCGTGTGCTCCGAGCCCTTGTCGTCAGAAGCCCCCCAGTGGAAGTGGAACTGCTTGAGCCGGTACACCCCCGAGACGGGCCCACCGGTCAGAACTGCGGGCGGAGGGACAGATGGAAGGACAGAGAGAGAGAGAAAGAGAGACGGGAACGTTGAATGTTGAGAGTGACAGCGACAGACGTTTCTGCTTTGGGCATGACGACAACAATGACACGAGGCCTCCTGCTGTGAACCTGAGGTTGGATTTAACATCTCGTGACAATTGCAAACACGCCTCATCATAACTGCATGTGTTACGCAACCTCGAATGAGCAAAGACAAGGCACACTAACCTGTGTCTAAATAGTTAAAGATATCTAGAGAATTTGAAAGGGGTAAAATTGCAACCCAAAAAAATATTTTTCTGCAGGATAATAATGGCAACTCTTCGTATGTGATGTGTCATCTTCATATTTGGCTCACAGGATGCGTGACTAAATGTCACAAAGCCAACAACTAGGTGGAAATTTTTGACCAAATTCCAATCCGTTTGTGGTGGGGAAGGTTTACTTGAGGTTTACTTGAGGTGACATTAACAATTCAGTTACTGTCTGCATGCATGCTTTGTTTGTGTGTGTGTGTGTGTGGGGGGGGGGGGGCTAAAATGAAGACTTGCCGTCCACTCAGCCCTCCAGCGGGAAGAATGAGCTCTTATTGTACACATACAGTATGACAAATACAATGAACCCATACAGTACATTTTAGGTAATAAAATGTAAACTGTCAGAGGGAAAAGGGCCAAAAACAACAAAAATGAAATAAACTTCCTGCAGGAATAAATTGTGGATGACGTCACTGATGCATGTATGCATGCAAAAAAAAAAATCAGCCTGCAGCGATATCCTAATAATAAAAACTGAAAATAAAAATATGTGTAGTACTCACCGGAGCTGTCCGTGTCATCGCTGAAGGTCACCTGGAAGGAGTGTCCGTTGTTGAGGATGTCCAAGCAGGTGCCCGGGTCGTACTCGAGGCTGAGAGGCTTGAGCGCACCGTCGTACGACGCCAGGCCGGGATTGATGTTGATGGGCGACTGCCGCGGACCGTCGGCGATGGGGAAACTGGCTGACCACTTGTCCGGACCTAAGGTAGAAGAGAAAACACACAAATAAATAAATGCTACAAATGCGTGGATTTTACGCGCGCCACCCTGTGCACGAATGCAACATCTGCGCGCGTAGATGAGGCGCAATGAAGGCCAAGTGTGGCGGATCAGGATGAGAGTGAAGCTCACCGTTATTAGCAGCGTATCCCCACGCGTGAGACATATTGTCACTCGGAGTGGATGCGGCTTCTTTCTAAGCAATCCTGCAAAGAGAGCGCTGGTGCCCCCAACAACTGACAGCCGCGCGGCACCTTATATATAAATATACGCAGACCCCCCCCCCAGCCCCTCTTTCACGTTCCCCGACTCTTCCTCCTCCTCCTCCTTCTCTTCCTACACCAGCTTTGCAGACGTACTATAGCAATTCTCTGTCTGTCTGTCTGTCTGTCTGTCTGTCTGTCTGTCTGTCTGTCTGTCCGTCTGTCTCTCTCTCTCTCTCTCTCTCTCTCTCTCTCTCTCTCTCTCTCTCTCTCTCTCTCTCTCTCTCTCTCTCTCGTTCACGCTATTTCTCTGAACCTTAACGCTAATCCAACCGTGTTACCCGAGTCGAACCCATGACCACGAATTCAGGTGGTCCCATCATATCCTCGTCCGCTCCATTGTGAAACCTATTAAAAATAAATAAATAAAGTGTCTTTCGTCTCATCGCTTTCCTAGTCTCGCCTGCATCACGTTTAAATAAAAAACAGAGGAGACGCAATAATGATAACGATTGCAATCGTGTAGCAACCAGTTCAGGATGCACCCCTCTTACTATACAGAGACCGCTGGGAGAGACTCCAACGCACCCACGACCATTATGAGGATAAGCGAGTCACAAAATGGATAGATAGTAGTGGCAATAACGAAATCTGTCAAATTCTCAGTTAGGAACAGAGGCGAGTACAGATAAAGTCAAGTCCAAATCCGTAATAATTGAGCGGCTTGAAGTCATGACTTTCAAACATGACTGAAGCTGCTTCAGCATGGCGGATACATATTGTATAATGCAAATTTGCAATTCACAGCCCGTTGGGCAGGCTTTACTGCGGTGCAATAGCTCTACCTGCAGGCAACTTATAAAAATGCGGGCTCGGAGGACCTTTAAAAATAGACACGTCATATTGATGATGTCATCAACAAAGGACGCTACTTCAAAATACAAAACAGAAAAACGTGGAACGCACGCAAGTTTCGTTTAAGTGTTGTTTTCGGGTCGTTCATCCAAAAAACACAAGCTGTACAGGTAAATGGATCGCGGCACTATTTTTGGTTTTTTAGAAAAACGCCAGCCTCTGTCGATAAGACATTAAATAACATGCACTTGGGTGTACTATTAGCATGTAGCTGTAGCTTCCGTTTAATTGTCCTGTGTTTTCCCGAAAAGTAAAATTAAAATTACAACCAAGTGGTGGTACCCTAACACCCCCCCCCCCCCCCCCCCCCACACACACACACCTAACCGTCCTTTTTGTCTTAGCAGGGTAACATGGGTAAAAACAAACCAAAAGGCAAGAAGCAACCAAATGTTTTCCAAGTTGCAGCGAACAAGCACCTAAAGGCCAAAAACAAAGCGAAGCCCATCCGGACCAAGCTGAAACATGTATGATCCATCTTGTCTTCATCGCATGGTCATTTTTAAATAATTATACTGAGTGTCCTTTTTTTTTTTTATCATCTCAGATCAGTGCTGTGAAAAATGAGAAGGTAGAAAACCTTAACCAAATGTTCTCGCAAGTCCAGAAGGACGTCAGCGTTTCCAAACGCGTCGCTGTAGAAGCAAAGAAACCAGCACAGCAGGTGAAGTCGAACAGACATTTTTATTTGATTATGTCATGATGAAAAATGTCATTATTTTTTCTTTCATTAGAATGTCAAAGAGCCGCCAAAGGAGCCAGTAAATGTTGACAGTGCTGCTCAGCTTTTCTCTCAGCTTTGATGGATTTTAGTTGTTGCTCACATGTGATTGATAACATTATTTTTACCCACTTTATATTATAAATATCAGGGCTGTGGACTCGGGGACTCGGACTCGGTGCTGATTTTGACCGAGTCCACCGAGTCCGACAATAAAAAAAAATTTGGAGTCTTCAATCGGCCTACCAAGCATGGTTTTGGGATGTGGGAGGAAACCGGAGTGCCTGGAGAAAACCCATGCGGGCCCGGGGAGAACATGCAAACTCCACACAGGGAGGGCCGGAGATGGAATCGAACCTGGACCCTCCTGTGAGGCGGACGTGTTACCCAGTGCATCACCGAGCCGCCTAATAATAATAAAACCACATTGAATTTAATTTAAATTAAACCTGCAATATATTTATTTTTTATTATTTTCGACCACCTTGAGTTATGTAATCAAATCAATAATGATAAATTATGACATACCACTCCAAACAGGTCTTTCACAACTTTTATGTGACTGGTCGAATGTCATAGAATAACAATAAGACGGACAACTTCTGAACAGGGCTTAACAACCACTGGCGTCAATCAAAATATAAAAAAATAAGGCATCTGATTTGTCATCAAAAGAATTGAATTACAATCTCTCTTTAGTACATCAGTTCAGAAATACAGAGATCAAATAAAGTACCTAAACATCTAATTTCTCGGCAGCTTCTCGTCTTCTTCCATGCAACTTTTTTTAATAATTATCTCAAATGCACACTTTTGTTTTCGACACAACAATTTCATTTCAATTTGTTTCCAACACAGGAGGACACAGAACATTTGTTGGTTCGGTAAAGTGACGTCTGATAAGTGCTCCATGGGACACAAACACAATTCCATGAAGGAATATTGGACGGAGGGGAGACACGTGAGCTAAAAGGAGGTAGGAGAAAGTGGCTAGTGTGGAGGTCAAAAGGGCAACTGGGGGGGGGCACTATGGCAGTAGATCTGCGCCATCAGGGTTTGGATTTGGAACAATTTTTTTTTTTAGCATCAACATCCAACTTTACTCGGCCTATCAAGCTAAACCCTGTTGATCCTGTGACTCAAGGAGAGCTAGCAGTAAATATGGGTGGAAATTTCCTGACGTCTGATTGCTTTACTTGTGACAGTTTGCGTTGGGCGTTCACTGGAAGAAAGCGCGCACTTGGCGGCCCTTGAGCGGCTGCGGCGGGCGGTAGTTGTCCACCATGCAACACTCGGGCTCGCCCTCGGCCGAGAACAGCAGGCTGCGGAATTTGTCTATCTGCGGAGAGAAGAGACGTGACTAATAAAACCAACTAAAAGAATATGACAAACTAATCCAAAACTACAACTGATCGTTGCATTTGGTCCAAAACAGAGCCACTCTTTCTTCTTCACAAGTGCAACTCAACAAAGAAGCATTTGTACGCGAGGCGCTACCTGAACCGAGCTGACGCTGATGGCATCCTTGCAGACGATCCAGATGACGCTCTCCAGCAGAGGGGGCGTGGTCAGGGACCCTTCGTACGTCCAGTAGTCCAGGCAGGAGGGCAGCAAGCTGCTCGGGTCGAAGCCCTTGAACGTGGTCTGCTTGCCCTGAGGGAGGGGGATGGGGGGGCGGGGGGGGGGGGGGGGGGGGGGCATTTGGACCACCTGACGCTAACTCGAGCCGCCACCACGGGAACATACTTTGGTCTTGATGGCACCAAAGGCGTCCAGAACCTTCTGGAGACTGGCGTTTTCATCACCGATCTAAGACACGATAATTGTCAGCGAACCATGTTGAGAAGGTGAATTTTAAGTTTTGGTGCGAACCTGCAGGAAAACTCCCAGCACAGCGAGTCCGTCGGGTTTGCTCGCAGCTTCGTCAAAGTTGCCATATTTGGTGTTCCAGTGCACCAGATGTAGCTGTGAAAACAAATCCCCAAAAATGCTTACAAATAAAAAATAAAAAAAAGTCATCTTTACCTCGGCAGGGTACTTATTCCCGGACACCGTGTGCTCCGAGCCCTTGTCGTCAGAAGCCCCCCAGTGGAAGTGGAACTGCTTGAGCCGGTATATCTCTGAGACGGGCCCGCCAGTCAGAACTGTGGGCGGAGAGACGGACAGACGGAAGGACAAACGGGAACGTTGAATGTTGAGAGTGACAGCGACAGACGACAACGACACGAGGCCTCCTGATGTGAACCTTAGGTTGGATTTAACATCTTCTCGCATATTTGATCTGATTTGATGTCTTTATTTTAAACTTATTTAAAACATATAAGGAGGGAAAAAATTAATCCATCCATCCATCTTCTACACCGCTTGTTCCCACAGGGTTCGCTGGCGTGCTGGAGCCTATCCCAGCAGTCATTTAACAACATAAAATACAATAAATAACACTTTAAAGTGCCATATTTAAATCACCCCAAAACAAAAGTGCTCGAAAACCATTAAACTAATAAATCAATTGAGGTTCTGCTTTCACTTTTCTTTACAATCTCTGTAACTTCCTTTATGCTATAACTGCACCGAGAAATATAGATTTAGTGTTTCTCTCCCATTGAGCAGCCTCCATTCCTCCGGGTATGTCTGAATCTTGAATCCTGTATCTGGATGGCGTCACTGATGCATGTATGCATGCAAAAATATAAAATAAGATCACCCTGCGGCGATGTCCTAATAATAAAACATGAAAATAAAAATGTGTGTAGTCCTCACCGGAGCTGTCCGCGTCATCGCGGAAGGTCACCTGGAAGGTGTGTCCGTTGTTGAGGATGTCCGAGCAGGTGCCCGGGTCGTAGTTGAGGCTGAGCGGCTTGAGCGCGCCGTCGTACGACGCCAGGCCGGGATTGATGTCGATGGGCGACTGCCGCGGACCGTCGGCGATGGGGAAACTGGCTGACCACTTCTCCGGACCTAAGGTAGGGGAGAAAACATAAATAAATAAATGAATGAATGAATGAATGCTGCAAATGCGTGGATTTTACGTGCACCACCCCAGTAGGGGTTTTTGAGTTTTTCCTTGCCCTCCTGGCAGTTAAAGCGTATGTAAAGGCACCTTTAACATGCTCTAAAAACACTCAGAATGTTCGATTATATTCACCTGTATGCAAATAATATTATAGAATTTGAAATAAAATTGCATTCGTGAGCCAAACGCAGTCAATTTGTGTGCATTTTCCGATCTTTCCCTCCCCTGTCATGAACCGCTCCATTCTGGATCACGTGGTACCGTGACGTAGTTGATAGGACTCCCCCTTTGTTTACCGATTGATAGCGCGAACAACCACACATTTTCCTGGTGTTTTGTCTCCAATACGTCACATATAAGCTCCTTTTAGTTTACGAATTGGTGTTTAAACGTCTGTTCAACGATGGTGAAGGTTTGTGTTGTCAATTTTTGTAGGAATACGCACAAAACCCACAGTTTACATCGTTTCCCAGCAACGGAATCTATACGACAATGGGTTCGTTTTGTCCAAACAAAACGAGCCGATTTTAAGACCCCGCGGCCAGACTCGTAAAATTCCCAGATTTAACAATTAACAATTACCGAAATTTTCTCTAAGTCCTCAGTCTAAAATTTTTGTTGATCATTAAAATTATTTTTCTGAAACTGTAGAATTTGTTTGTCACTTTTCCAAGAATTGCCCCTGAAGTGTCCCTATCAACTGCAAATTTCAGCATTTAATCCATTTCACTCCTGTATTCTGTATGTAACAACCAAACATCATGGTGTTTATGTTGGTTTTTTTATTTTATACCTGTCATGATTCATAAATCAGAGGCATTTACAAGGCACTTTTGAATGAGACACAATAATTGAACACTGACCTGTGGCAAAACCATGAAAGTATGTTTACTGTCAAAATATCATTTTACATTAGAATAATTTTTCTGGTCATGATATTACAATATAAAAGACAGTCATTCGTGAAAATCAGTCAAAGCATTGGCCACTTGAAACCAGTGTATGGCTGTCCATGAGGGTTAGGGAAGCTGGCCCGTATCTTTCTCACACAACAAGAGGGCAACAGTATTCTGTGGTGGCGACCAACAACTCCCCAACACCAACGGATCAATTGTCTGTATGCTGTGTGTCTGTATTTTCTGAAAGTACACAAATGTATTTATGAATTCAGGTTTCATTTCTTTGCTCGAGTAAATAATCAAAAAGTTGAATCTCTAGATCTAAGTTTATTTTTAGGAGTAAAGCTATACTAATATTACACCTACTCGTGCTGTGGAAAATCCATAGCCTGATGGTACTGTAGGCTGTATTGTAGATAGGCAACTTCCAGCACCCAGTGGTCAAGACAATTGCCCTGGAAACTTGGGTGGTCAGTGATGCAGCTTAGTGGGGCCTTATCTGGTTCCAGCTCAGAGTATTGGCTGATCTTTCTGGTCATCTTTTCAAATTCTTGACAACATGAAGACTCCACAGCAGATGTCATCACAACACATCGTGTACACGAACACCTAGCAAAGTACAATTTAAAATGACACTTTCGAAGTTTCCAAAGTTAAACTTTAATAAGAAAAACCATAAAAAATAAAACTTACTTACACAAGAAGAGCCATAACGTAGCACTTGACAGCTGTCAGTGTCAAATGCTAAATATAAACAAGGACCATGTGAAAATTAGGTCAGTGCAATCTCCGGTTAGAATATCTTATTTTTTTCCATTTTGCGCGTAGGTATTAACAAGTAGAACAGTTTTAAATTATTCACAATTATCTAGGCAGTTAATTATGGGATATTTTGTTACGAACCAGTCAGTATTTCCAAGCCGATCCGCATTTTCCTGATCATGGCCCTGCCCACGACCACGATGATCGCCATTTTCGGTTTGATTTTCTCCCGCTGGGGTACTTCTCACCGGTTCAAATTGGTACCCTTGTACCCCAGGAAAGAAATCATACTCTTCTTCATTTTCATCTGAAGGTGAAGAATCATTTGAGGGAGATTCGTCAGACGACATCGCTTCCGCTGCTGTTTCCGCCATTAGGTTTACATGGGCTAAGTAACTAGGCAACGCTCGGCGTCCTATAATCTACGTCACAGTCACTTCGGCAATTTCCGGGATGAACTTCAACGATCACATACAAACCGTTGATTTTTCATCGATTACTCCTCAATTCGCAATTTTATTCAAAAATTAACAACAGTTTCCTAAAACACAAGTCCATCTTTATCAAATACATTTTGGGACCCCATAGTGTCTTTACATGCCCTTTAAGATCAGGGGATGTTGAGAATAATTGTAAATTTTGCACATGTGAAGCCCTTTGAGACTTGTCTGTGATTTAGGGCTAAATAAATAAACTTAACTTGACTCCCTGTTCACGAATGCAAGGCCAAGTGTGGCGGATCGGGATGAGAGTGAAGCTCACCGTTATTAGCGGCGTATCCCCACGCATGAGACATGTTGTCACTTGGAGTGGATGCGGCTTCTTTCGAAGCAATCCTTCAAACAGAGCGCTGTTGACTCTCTCTCTCTCTCTCTCTCTCTCTCTCTCTCTCTCTCTCTCTCTCTCTCTCTCTCTCTCTCTCTCTCTCTCTCTCTCTCTCTCTCTCTCTCTAACTGCCGAAGTCTAAATGTAATTGTATGTCCCGCCACTAAGCAGCGCTCTTGTAGCTCTAGCGATAGCTGTAATTTTTACATGGTGTGCAATTTATTTTTGTGTGAATTTGTTTTCCTTTTCTTGTTATTTGTATATAATTTGTAGCAGAATATTGTTAATATTAAGTTACAAGAAAAAACAAAAGTAAGTCTAACTTCGAGGGCACTTCCTGTTTCTGGCAAAAGATTCGGGAGTCTGACGTAATGCAGCAGCGTGAAGTTAAGTAGATCGAGTAAAGTATCCCGTTTGTTCAGTTGTTGTGCTCATGTGATTGATAACAATATTTTTAACCATCGATCTATTGTAAATATCCATATAACGGTATCATCAAATGCCATTATTTAAATTACCAATTACTTTGTATATACATTTATTTATTTATTTATTTATTTATTTATTTATTTATTTATTTATTTATTTATTATTGAACTTCAATAACATACACAACCAAGTTCCGACCGGAACACTACGCAACACAAAGCAATACACATAACAACACACCAGACAAAAAAACAATCAAGTAAACACGGTAATGTCAGCAACGGCAACTCACACATTTTATTATAACATCAAACAATACAACTACACAACCCACAATCAACCAATCAACCAATCAATCAATCAATCAATCAATCAATCAATCAAATAATAATAATAAAAATAAAAGACTATGTATAGAAAGGCCAGCAGCTGACTTTCACCAGCAATGTTTTGTCCGCCTCGTCCGCATTGCTGAAGCTTGCTAGAAAAGGATGCCTCAAGATGCCATACAGCAGCGCCTCTTAGTGGGCACAAACAACAACAAACTCCTTGACTTTTCAAAATACCTTTCACACCCACTATGGAAATTATCCTGTTAGTCTACTAATATAGTATATTTAATATTGTACATATGGCGATGACGCTGACGTAGATAAATGTCGTGGCGCTAACATAGTAACATAGCTTACTGACTGCCTTTCGACAACCCTGCTAACTCTACGAGCGCCCATTGTGAGCCAATTCTGAGGCGGCAGGATATAATATACTACAGTGCCTCTTTTTTAAGACCACCAACATATCAATTGTGTTTCATATTATAATATATAACTGTATGTACTATATTAAATATACTATATTGGTAGACTAACAGGATAATTTCCATAGTGGGTGTGAAAGGTATTTTGAAAAGTAAAGGAGTTTGTTGTTGTTTGTGCCCTTTAACTTATTTTTATTATTATTAATATTATATTGATTGATTGATTGATTGATTGATTGATTGATTGATTGATTGATTGATTGATTGATTGATTGATTGATTGTGGGTTGTGTAGTTGTATTGTTTGATGTTATAATAAAATGTGTGAGTTGCCGTTGCTGACATTACCGTGTTTACTTGATTGTTTTTTTTTGTCTGGTGTGTTGTCATGTGTATTGTTTTGTGTTGCGTAGTGTTCCGGTCGGAACTTGGTTGGATATGTTATTGAAGTTCGATAAAAAATAAATAAATAAATAAATAAATAGATTTATATACAAAGTAATTGGTCATTTAAATAATGGCATTTGATGACACCGTTATATGGATATTTACAATAGATAGATGGTTAAAAATATTATCAATCACATGAGCACAACAACTGAACAAACGGGATACTTTACTCGATCTACTTAACTTCACGCTGCTGCATTACGTCAGACTCCCGAATCTTTTGCCAGAAACAGGAAGTGCCCTCGAAGTTATACTTACTTTTGTTTTTTCTTGTAACTTAATATTAACAATATTCTGCTACAAATTATATACAAATAACAAGAAAAGGAAAACAAATTCACACAAAAATAAATTGCACACCATGTAAAAATTACAGCTATCGCTAAAACTACAAGAGCTCTGCTTAGTGGCGAAACATACAATTACATTCATTATAATATGAAACACAATTGATATGTTGGTGGTCTTAAAAAGGAGGCACTGTAGTGTATTATATCCTGCCGCCTCAGAATTGGCTCACAATGGGCGCTCGTAGAGTTAGCAGGGTTGTCGAAAGGTAGTCAGTAAGCTATGCTACTATGTTAGCGCCACGACATTTATGTACGTCAGCGTCCTCGCCATATTTGATGAGGCAAAGTGGAGCGATTGATCGTCCCAGTAATTTGCCAATTGGGAAAAATATAGAGTTAATCAAAAATTTTTATCTTGGGATAAAAATCTGTCAACTTCAGATTCACAGCAAAGAGACATCTTTAATAAAAATAAAAAAAAATGTTACGTAAACATGACGTCCATGTCAGCTTCCGCTTCCGGTTCGCGTGCGTGCGCCCATTCCATAACCTCGGTCAAAGATGGCGGGTCCACTGTGGCGGCGATGCCAGAGGTGGATCGTCGGTCGTGTCGCTGCGAATTTACGAGAAGCACAGTGGCACTTCTCCAGGCTCGGACCCGCTGCTGTGTCAGCAGGGAACTCGTGGCGGGATGACGAAGTGAGTGTGCCGCGATTGTGGGCGCTGTCAGAGAGGGGAAGGAAGGTCATTTGTAGTTACACAATTGTAATAAAAGAATAGTTTTTACTTATATGGGGTATTTGAGAACTAAATTCCTGTTTATATCTTTTAAATATTGTTTAATATGGTTTAAATTTCTGGTCAGAAGTTGTACTTTACATACTACGTTTATTATACCTTCATTCATTGACATTTAGTATGTGTAAAAAAAAAAAGGTTCTAAATTGTCACATGCGTAATGCTGGGCGATATTAATAGAATCGAATAGACTTAATGCATTTCTTCTTATTTTGCACATTATTTATTGGATTACTTTTAACTTTTAATTTTATGGCGGGATGTTTGACCTTCCTGAGATCATACATAGGTGTGTCCATGTGGATGCCTGCTGACGTTGGAATTATTTTTTTTTTTCCCCTATTTTATTATGGGATGAAATGAGGTGCCTGATGTTTTCTGACCCCTTTTAGATGCCGCCATCGTTACAATCTAACCAGAAAATCCTTCCCAGGTCAACATCCAGTCTGTTATCTCTCACCAGGTGAGACTTGATGATTCTAATGTGATTTGATTTTATTATACTGTATTTGTAAGTGTTTGTTTTCCATGCAGACACAGGTATCCAGCATGTTCCTGGAGGAAGATTCACAGTGATGCCAAACCCAAAGACCCCTTCACACTCGCTCAGAAAGACTTGACCAGCTTATACGATGACATTAAAAAGGTAAATATAAATAAAAGGTAAAAATGCATATAAGCCACTTGATTAGGTCGCCCTGCTCACACTCGCACGTTTTTTATTTTGTCCCAGGAGCTATTTGTTTCCAAAGAAGAGCTCAAGTCTTTATGTGATTACTACTTTGACGGAAAGGGGAAAGCCATTAGGCCAATGATTGTCATCCTGATGGCACGTGCCCTCAACATCCATAGCAACCAAGCAGGGTAAAAAATACACGCACGTGTTTAGTAGGCATGATGTGTGATATGATAGTGTGTGATATGTCGTCTGTGGGGTTGTGTAGAGACTTACTCCCAGGTCAGCGCGCCGTGGCCATGATCTCAGAGATGATCCATACAGCCAGCTTGGTGCACGACGATGTCATCGATGGCTCGGACAAGCGGCGGGGGAAGAGGACCATCAATGACCTGTGGGGTGAAAAAAAGGTGCATGTCGAATAGCGCTCATTCTGGTCGCCTTCCTATGCCATGTTTTTTTTTTTTTTTTGACTGTCATGTCCCTGAAGGCCATCTTGGCGGGCGACTTCATCTTGTCGGCCGCTTCCATGGCCCTGGCTCGCATCGGCAACATCACCGTGGTCAAAGTGTTGGCACAGGTTATTGAAGACCTTGTCAGAGGTAAAACTAAAAATATTGCTTGACTTAAGTGTGTGTATATTCACTTTACAGTATTTACTAAAGCACAGTGACAGCCTTGTAGAGTTCAACAATTAATTTAATAATTGACTAATAAATCTCAATAATTTGGGCGGGGTGGGGTTGCAATTAGATGGTTTAATTTTTTATTTTTTTTTGTGGCACAGGTGAATTTATGCAGCTGGGCTCCAAAGAAAATGAGAGTGAACGCTTCAAGCACTACTTGGACAAAACATTCAAGAAGACGGCCAGCCTCATCGCCAACAGTTGCAAAGCAGTATGTACGTTCTGTCTGCACGACACCCCCCTCTCTTCGGCTGTCTCAATGTCATTCCTGTTTTAAACTGGTCTCACCGCAGGTGTCCATTTTGGTCAATGCGGACCCTGACGTACACGAGATTGCTTACCAGTATGGAAGGAATGTCGGCATCGCCTTTCAGGTACTCTCAGGAAAAACATGAAAATATAGTGCTCAGATAAATATATCTATATCTAATGAACAAGTAACTCATTCATTGCTAGCTCAGTTAAAACGAGTGAATGAGTTCAATCATTTGTGTGCAGCTGGTGGATGACGTTTTGGACTTCACGGCAGGCGCCAGCCAGTTGGGAAAACCATCGGCCGCTGACCTCAAATTGGGCTTGGCCACAGGACCCGTTTTGTTCGCTTGTCAGCAGGTCAGCTTCGCCACAACTCGACCAAATACTTTTTTTTTTTTTTAATATAGTAAAAATGAAATGATCATTCAATTTGTCAGTTCCCGGAGCTGCACGCTATGATCATGAGACGCTTCAGTTCCAAAGGGGATGTTGACCGAGCCTGGCAGTACGTTGTCCAGGTACCCCAAATTGTCTATATTTTATTTTCCTTGTTATGATTGCTTCAATCAAGTGTCATCAACTGTGTGAGCAGAGCGACGGGGTGCAGCAGACCAATTTCCTGGCGCGCCGTTACTGCCAGGAAGCCATCCGACACGTCAGCCGGTTGCGCCCGTCGGCCGAAAGGGACGCCCTCATCGCGCTCACTCACATGGTGCTCGCCAGGGACAAGTAAGGTGCAACTGGAGGGCCTTCGCCTCAGGCAGCTAGCCGTGTCGGCGTCAGTGTGACCCTGTCCCCTCCTCTCCATCATGCAAGATCTGACATCAATGACGTCTCTTTCTACCTCGACACAAAGAGCGAGTCACGTTTGACAGTCGTGCACTGTTAGGCCGTTTATTAGATACCCTCATATACAGTGTATGTAACTCGATGGTTATTTAAATGCTCTGCATGGAATCTTTGAAGCACTGATGTTGCTACATCTTGTACTGTACTGTACTGTAAACGCAAATGTGTGTACTGTGGAGTCATTAATGCTTGGGCTCCGTCTGCACTTGAAATCTTACCGAAGTGTCTAATCACGGCCTTATCATTTGCAACCACTGATCAATAAACATGTTTTTATTTTATTGCAAAACTTACCCTGTGTGTTGATGAATCATCACGTGTGCTTGTTGTCGTATATAGAACTGTTTATTATAAAAGGCTGTACATTAATTTTTAAATCAACATATTTTACACAAATGAAGGGCAGTGTGGACTTGAAGCCAAATTTTCTTGTTGGATGCACAAAAAGCAAATGCGAAGGAACAAATGAAAACAAGACCTGGTCTGAACTCAATGCAAACTGAATTAATGAAAGTTGGTAGGACTCAACGTGGCTGCTTGTCAAAAGCAAAAAAAAAAATAGTTGCTCTTTACATTTTTTTTAACTTCTAATTCTTTAACATTACACCAAATTAACTTTGCATGGTCGGAATTAGTTGTTGGTTTTTAAACTGGCTACCCACCCCCTTAAGAAAAGCTGAGGTTATGCTTAGCAATTACGCTAAACCTTGTTTGCGTAACGCTTCGATGCAAAACATTTCCCGTCATCAAATATGCTACATGACAAAGCCAAACCGAAGGTGAACCCGGAACTAACATTGCATTACCACAATTTTTTTTTTTTTGCATTAAAGGATGCCAATGTGTGAACGCAGCAAATGTGTTTAATTTTTGAGGCCCGGAAATCTGCATTTCTTTTTTTTTTTTTTCAAGTTCAGTGATTCAACATTAATACAAATTATATAAAAGGTGAATAAATTTACAACATAATGGCAATAGCAATAAACTGAAGTTAATATCATGAAGGTTGGCATGCTTTTTTTTCTAAATGGTTCTTCTCTCAGGGAGGAAGTATTGAGTTAACTCAATTTACAGCATAGAGAGAACGCCGCCGACTGATTTTTTTTTTTTTTCCACATTTCCATCAAAGCTCCTTGTTGGAGCAGCCGGCCATCTTTGCACATCCTTCAATTGTTGTCTGTCCACCCACGTAGAAAAGCCCCAATACAGTGACACCCCCCCCCCCCCCCCAAATTGCAGCTCATTATTTGTGCAAGCCGAACAGTCGCAGATTTTTAACCACTTTTTTTTTTTGGGTGTGGCCCGTGTCTGGTCCTATCTGGATCGCGGGTGTGTCTGGAACCTATCCCTGGCAACCGGGGGCTCACCGTAGACTACTTGTACAGTTTCTCATCTTGCTTGGTTGCGTTTCAGTCGGCGTAGTGTATGATGCTTTCCACATAGTTGCCGGGGAAGAGGCCGGTGACGCCGCCGCTGACGCCCTCGTACCAGCCGTCATCGTTCTTCTTCATCACATAGATGATGGCGCCCTCCATGAAGGACAGCTCATCATCTTTATCCTTGCTGTAGTCGTAGATGGCCACCACTGCCGGGAGCAGGTGGAGACTCACGTGAGGACACTTCAGAATAGCAAAATTGTGAGAAATCTGGCGCACCGACCTTTTTCGACGTAGTTTTTGGGTGCCCAATGGGGGTCTCCGTCGGCATAGGGGTCGTTGTAGTGCACCACTGAGGCATCCTCCTCCTCGTAGTCCACCGGGGGAGGGGGTGGCGGTGGTGGGGACTCATCGAACATGGCCAGGTCGTCCGGGGGTGGCGGCGGGGGCGGAGTCGGGGTGTCGGAGACTGCAGGGCGAGCGACGCGGTGTCGGTGACATGGAGATTGTGAGGTCAAGGGGTCGGTGGCATGACGATGCACATGCACAACTTACATGCAAATTTGAAGAAAAGTATTTTTTCTTTTGAACAAGGGAGGGGAAAAAAAAAAAAAGCCACACCAATGTGGGACATGCGTGTCTTTCATTAGATGGAACGCTACATTGAGACCATTACGACTAATCATGCAGCTACCATGCAGTCCAGCAAAATAAACTATGTGCTGCTGTAAAAAAATAAAATTGCAAGCGTGTTGAGTTAGTCACAGAGTTGCAAACAGTGCCGGAGGGGAGCCACATTTGTGAGAGTGGAGCCAAAAATAGAGCAATGCATGCTGGGAACACAGACGATGATGAGGACGAGATGCTGGGGTGGGTTGGGGTGTCAATCAATGATGGGCTTCACACTTACTGCTCTCCTGCATCCTGGCCACAAAGCCAGTCAGGGGGATCTGTGGCGTCAGTTGGGGCATGGGGGGAGGAGGAGGGGGGGCCACGCACACTGAGGGACAGCACACACACGCCGGGGGAAAAAAAGAGAAAGACAAAAAAAGAGAGAAAGAAATGAAAAAGAAAGAGCATCAGTCACCCAAAGTGGAAAAGAAATGCCGCCCCACACGGAGCTGACGTGACAAAGGGGGTACCGTATTTGCCGGTGTACAGGTCGACTCGGTGTATAAGTCGACCCCCTAAAATTCGACGGAAATTTACGATTTTATGATATATCCTTTGTATAAGTCGAGCTCAATTGTTGCATTATATTAAACTTCAAAATTCAATATGCGAAATTTATTGACGAAATGTGTTCAAATTCCGGGAGGCCGTGCGCATGCGGCTGTTTATAAGCACCGCGGAGGAGATCGCGGCCGGCGAGCTCGCGCACGCCGCCCGGCACCAACGGGAGGTCGGAAATAGCTCCAAGCCGAGCGGATCGGCACTTTATAAGCACCGCGCAGGAGATCGCGGCCGGCGAGCTCGCGCACGCCGCCCGGCACCAACGGGAGGTCGGAAATAGCTCCAAGCCGAGCGGATCGGCACTTTATAAGCACCGCGCAGGAGATCGCGGCCGGCGAGCTCGCGCACGCCGCCCGGCACCAACGGGAGGTCGGAAATAGCTCCAAGCCGAGCGGATCGGCACTTTATAAGCACCGCGCAGGAGATCGCGGCCGGCGAGCTCGCGCACGCCGCCCGGCACCAACGGGAGGTCGGAAATAGCTCCAAGCCGAGCGGATCGGCACTTTATAAGCACCGCGCAGGAGATCGCGGCCGGCGAGCTCGCGCACGCCGCCCGGCACCAACGGGAGGTCGGAAATAGCTCCAAGCCGAGCGGATCGGCACTTTATAAGCACCGCGCAGGAGATCGCGGCGCCTCATTGGACTTCCAGCGGGCCGCGCACTCGCGCACGCCGCCCGGTTCAAATTTTCTAAGTGCAACGCACAATGAGATGCATGAGAAACGGCCTTGGTTACCAGCACATTTGAAGCGATGAATACGAAGTTAAATTTTATGACTCGGTGTATAAGTCGAGGTCGATTTTTTTCGGTCGATTTTGGATCGAAAAAGGTCGACCAATACACCGGCAAATACGGTATCTCAAATACGTTTGGGGCAGTTCTGGGATTCAAAATACAGCCACTAAATTTCACTTGTATCTTGGCACCGATGTCTTCTTTTTCAGAAAGTCCCTGAGCTAAAATGGAATCACTACACTACACTAGACCGTCGTACTACAGGGGAGGGGCTTACTTGAGTTGTGGCTGTAAGCGGGCGTGCCCCCGTTAACATGAGGCTGCTGTTGCTGCATTTGCTGCTGCTGTTGCTGCAAGGAGAACTGTGAGGTGACGGAAGGGGCCCGACGGTAGGTGCCGGTGGCCGACACCATAGAGACCGACGAGTTGGCAGGGTTGTGCCGCGAAATCTGTCGCGAGATGGTGCCAAACTGCGACATCGGGGCGGGGCCCGGGCCAGGCCCGGGGGCCACCGCTGGCGAGGGGCGAGGAAAAATGGCCAGCAGCAAGCAGTAAGGTGAAAAAGATGGTAAAGCAGACACAGAGAGACCCAAAACAGTTAAAAAGCCTGATTAGAATCAGACATGACCAATCAAAAGGAAGCAGAGCAGGTTCTTAAATGACATTTCAGGAGGGAAATCAAATACAGCGGAGCCTCGTTTTTCTAACACAATCCGTTCCAGAAGGCTGTTTGAGAAGTGAATCGTTCAAATTCCTAATCATATATTCCCATTACAAATAATGGGAAAAAAATTAATCTGTTCCAAGCCAAAAAAAAAACGCCTTTTTTAAGCATTTTTTTCATTTGCGCATTTTTGTCCAATCGCACAACTGCAGCGCACCGCCGAACGCGCAACCGTAGCGTGTCGCCGACCGCGCAACTGCACGCGCTGATCGCATTATTGTGACAGAGCCGTCGCTGAAATTTAGAAAATATTTTTAAAGTCCTGCTGTACTTTCCAAAATGTAAGTGGACATCAGTGCGCAGGGAGCTTAATTTTGTCCGATCGCGCAACTGCAGCGCAACCGCCGAACACGCAACCGTTGCACGCCGCCGACTGCACTGGTCGCAATTTTGTGACAGAGCGGTCGCTAAAATTTAGAAAATATTTTTAAAGTCCTAATGTACTTTCCAAAATTTAAATGGACCTCAGTGCGCAGGGAGCTTAATTTGGTCTGATGGCGCAACCGCAGCGCGCCGGGCGCTCAGTGTTGCATTGCTTTAGGAGCGTCTTTGTGTTTTAAGATGGCTTTACTACTCCCACTTGCTTCCTTTGGAGGCATGATTAGAGTTGATGCAATCCTCAGAGTAACGAGAATGTAATAACGACCGGAGTCAGTTGGCATGCGGGTCCTCTCGGCTCATCTCGTGAGGTTCGACAACCAAATTTTGTCCGACATCCGAAGCAAAAAAATCTCAAATTTTTTGTTCGAATACCGATTTGTTCGAGAACCGGGACGTTCGAAAACCGAGGCTCCACTGTATGTCCAGCTTGTCCCAGTTCTTATTCAACAAAACAATAACTGTTCAAAGTAATATTTTCATCATTTCAAGTATTTGCAAAGGAAATGCTGCCAACTATGATGAACCTGCTCAGCCAGCATTGCTTCGTTAGAAAAAGACAACAAAGAAACACTTCGACATTTGTTAGCCAACAGACAAAAAGTGGCGTCAACCACCACCACCACCACCACCAAGATTAAGAGAACTGATTTGAAGGTCAGGCCCCAACGGACTGACCCACCAATACTGTGACCCTTGCATGGCGGCCAGGACGCCCGCCCGAGGGTCTCACCTATGGGTGGAGGAGGTGGTGGCGGCGGCGGCGGTGGTGGTGGACCGAACCCGCTCGGAGGGGGAGGTGGCGCACCCGGAGGGGAGGTCATGAATGGGACTGTGGAAAGTTTTTTTATGTTCACAATTTACTATACGTCATCAAAGTAATAATAATCTGATTCCATCACCTTTTCACTTTCACCTCTACTTTGCATATTTCAATTGAACACAGATATTTAGACCATTGGCCTTTTTTTTTTTGTTATTATTGGTTGCTTTGTGGTAGACTGTTTCAACGGTGACTCTTCTTGCGCCGGCGAACCCGAAGCATAAATTCCGAGTATATACGTACGTATTAGAGCATTAGGTGCATATTCATGTGTGAATGAACTGAAAGACATTTATAAATCTGCACGCCACGTGAAGCACAGGGAAAAGACAAAAACCCTAACCTGGTCCCAAATTGGGAATGGAGGGTGTAGGTACTGCGATGGGAATGCCGATGCCACTGCTGCTGCCGCTGTTCTCCCGGCTGCTGCTGCCCCCGCTGCTGCCGCTGAGACACCACACAAACACACACAAGCAATTGTTTGTGTTTATTCTTATGATTTAGAAAGAGGATCAGAATACATTTTGTGACCATTCGAAGGGTTCAGATATTCTCAAATAAAATCTGCCGGCTGTCCTCGTGTGAACAACAAAATTCCGCATTAATTCCATCAATGGGAGTGAGGGTGACATGAAAGTGCCACATCTGAGTTTGACCCCGGGGTGGGTCTGCCTTGATCCTCCTCTGCGTCCTCCTTCCTCTTTCATCCCATTTTAAAATGATACCCCCGCCTCCCCGGTGCATCCCTCGACCTGCTTGTCAACTAACGTCCCTGAAACCCTTCAAGCACCTTCCATCCCAGTGAGCCAGTGCCCACTCTTGCCATGGCCCCTCCCCTTCCCACCCACCCCCTCCCAGATTCATGTCAGTGGAGCCCTGGGGCGCTCGTGGCACAAACAGCAGGGGGGGGGATTTGACCCTCCGCAGGCTGCACAATAAAAGTGCCAAGCCTCGTTTTTTTTTTGAAGGCCAATTTGATCTGGCCCCTTCGCTCGGCTCGTTTACGAGCGTCCCCCAGCCTCCTCATTTGCTGCAAAAAGAGCAAAAGAAACATAAAATATTAACGAGCGTCAAAGCCTGACTGCCGTGCTCCTTTGCCAACGAGCCCTCGCTTTAAACGAGATGAGTGTTTGGCTCTCAATGGAGGTGCGTGAGCGAGCAACGTGCTGTGGGACGAGTGTGAGATGTTTCACTTCGGGGCTCCCAAGCACTGCTTTTCTATGTGGCAGCTGTTTTTCATATGTGTCAGGAAGGAGGGGGCGGGGCGAGACGCTACCTGTGTGTGCGCTGCCTCTGGTTGAGCGAGGCCGTGCGTCCAGGGCTGTGCTGCGGGGCGTGCTGGTTACCCAGGCGGGCCGGGCTGGTCATGTAATCGTTGGGCACCGTCGGGGGCTTCACTGGCTCTAAAGTTTTGTAGGATGCGTTGCGCCTGTAGAAGCGCCCCCCCACCCAAAAAGGAGGAAAAATCTGTGGTGAACACCGATCCTAATGAAAGCAGCAAATGTTGTGATCCACAGCGACTAACGGAACGTCTTACCCAAGTGTCCCGCGCCCCGACATGGGCGGGCTGGGTGGTTTCTGCGTAGGCGGGTTGGTCCGCGATAAGGTTCCCGCTCGGATTGACTGATTGTTTCCGTGCTGCTGCGGTCGGGAGGAAGGAAGACAGAAAAAGAGGAAAAGGTCTTTTAGACAAGGCGACTTGCTGCTGTTCCATTTTGGGTGACGGCTGCACTTGTTTACAAATGTGAAGGTTGCGTCTGATGTGTGAATGAAATGTGTTGGAAAATTACCTCTGCCAAGGAAGTTGTTTTTTTGTAATGCGTTTCTTCTCCGGATTAAGCAGCAAAAATAAAGCTTCCTTTCCAGAGTCAGAGAATTTTGTTTGATTTTATAATCAATTTGTTCAATTGACATCTGGCATGTCTTTTTCAATACCAATCTTAAAAACTGTGCAACTGTTGAATAATCAATCGCCATTGTGTGGGCTTTGTATGCAAGCGAGTAAAATGAGTTCGTCTGGCCTTGGCGGAGGTCATCTTTGTTATTGTGGTTGTGTTCTACTCTTATGAGTGCAGTGTGGGGGGAGCTGAGGGGAAAAAAAATCTCAACTACTTATCTAAAGACGACAACACATAACGTGAATGACAACATGTATACATAGGGATGCGGGGTTAAAAGGTGGGGTGCATCTTGTCATTAAGGGGTTGATTAATGGGGGATATAAGGCAGAAATTTTCATATTGTGCAGTATTTTCCATGTGAAAAAAATGGGTCACGTCGAGGACAGAAAACTTACCTTGGCTTTCATCCACTTAGTGTGGGCAAGTGGTGAGGGGAGTTGGATGGGGGGGGGGGAACAGTCAGAAAGAGGGCATGTCAAAACGGCCACAATGTAGTGAGGTCACAAAGAGACAGCCGAGAGAGAGTGAACGAAGCAGTCATTCATGATGTAACATTTGCGTTTAGACTTTCGCATGCCAGGTCCTTTGCTTTGCGGCCAAAGTGAGACACCAACTTCAAGTTCGGAGGGGAAACGCAGTCGTCACGCTGGCCAGGTTAGCAGCGCTGGACGGCATTCGCTTCACAAATGTAGGTCATGCTCGCAAATGGCAAGACGCCCGTGCCCCTCCCTTATCTTTGCTCCCTTTCTCTGCGTGGGAACACTTGAATTATGACCTACTTAAAAAAAAAATGTAAGAAGCCTTTTGGGAGTGATGTCATCATGACCCAGTGATCTCCACATTCAAGCTTCATCGGCAGCCGTCAAGTGAAGATGTCATTTCCCAAAATGCTGCCATCACTTTTCTGAACTTCAAATGTAATTACCAGCAAATTCTCCCATGGAAAAAAAAGCTTTCAGAGAGAAAGAGAAAAACGTAATCACGGAGACCATTCGGTTGTCGTCTGAGGTTTCCGTTTTCACCCAAAGGCCTGACCAAAGACGTTCTCTCTGAGAGCAGCATGATGTTGTTATCTCCTATTTTTTTCCCGTTGAGATTTTATTTTGAGGACATTATCGGCCAGCCTTCAAGAAGATAGTGACAAGCTCTCTCTCTCTCCCTCTCTCTCTCCCTCCCTCTCTCTCACCTTGACTCCGTGTCCGACGTCATCCAGCACGGCGTAGTCAATGGGCTTCCTGATGTAGCGCACGGGGCGTTCCATGTTGGCTGGCGCGATGATCTTGTGGGTCCTTGCCGTGTTCTTGTTGGTCGTCAGGATACCAATCTCCCGTCGCGCCACCTTCTCTTTGTGGATGTCCACTGTCTGGAGATGACATCATAACAAGCGGGTGAGGGTGGTTGCTGAACAGAAGCTAATGCGCTAACGCTTCTTGTAGTTCAACAATGACTTTTGAGGGGCTCGTTGAAATAGCAACCCGTTCATCTTCTGCTTTATTTGCAACATCCGGTGACTGACTCACTTCTTCCTTCCCCGTCATTCATGTCGCGAGACGCGCACATGCACAAATGGCTCATGTTTGTTCTTGCCAACAAAAGCTCTGGGGGATTTTTTTGGGGAGTGCGATGCAGACAAAACGAGACAAAAGAAGTGACATGCCTTCAGTTTCTTTAGCAGTCCTGGCTGTGCTAACAGTGACTCACAAAGACATGTGAACTTATTGCGGTGTCCACTTGTGTGGCCTCCGCCAAGTTGACGTTTACGACTTAAATAGAAGGTGACTCAGTTTAGGAAGTCAAAGCTGCTCAAAACAAGACGACAACTTTTCTATTTTACGTCTATGTTGTGTCTGAACAGCGTGGGAATGTCATTGGCATAGAAGCCGTGTGACGGACACATGCGGTTGATCAGTAGCAGTGTCAGAGGTCGTCAGTGTGAGGCGTTGGCTTCTGCTGCGCACACAAAGCTCTCCCTGTTGGCAGCCTCTTAACAGCCACTTCACACGCTGCACAAGGTGGAAGAGGAGCCCTTCCCCCCCCCCCCCCAAACAGGTCTCTTGCTCTTCCTCCACGATCACTACTGCAGCTTGCGGAACAACATTTCCCTACAGCCCACTTTTTTCTTCCTAAAATGCTGTTAACGATTGAACCGATCTTTATCTGTGCTTCATATTCCTCTCCCAGCCTGACCCAGGGTGTTGCCATGGTAACAAAAAAAAGTCCCACAACCTTGATGTTGGCCTGACATGTATCCGCTGAGATAAAACTGTACAAATTTCTTAAGGTCTTTGGCCTGCTAAGTTCCTCCTTCTACTACACTCTTGCCCTGGTGCCAACGGAGGTTTCCGCTGTCCGCGTGATGCCGTAGAGAAAAGATCTTTGGGCCGTGGCTCTTCGCTTGACTTATCTGAGCTCTTAATTCCTTCATCTGTATTAGCTGCACATGCACGAGGCCTACTGGAGGCTTGCCGCGACAGAAAAGGGAAAGCTTCCGAGAGGTTTGCGGTCCACCTTCGAGCTCGTGGGACTTTGATGTGGCTCAAAGTAGGACCCCGACAATGGCGGTTGTAGGAACGACCCAGATTCAATATTCAATAAGTGAGAGCGACCGCCGGTGGGCGTGTGTGTTTGTTATGACCTGCGAGATGTGGTTGATGGAGGACTCCATGCGCCGCAGCTGCGAGGCCTGGATGTCCAGCAGCTGCAGCACGTTGTTGGCTAAGGCATTAATCTGGTAGGCCACGCTGGCCAGCGACTGCGTGGTGTAGGCTTTGGTCTCCTCCAGAGCTTTCCTCTTGTCCTGGGCCTGCAGTTGGGGGTGGGGGCACACAAAAGACAAAAACGTAAATTCAAGTGCAGGCCTACATTTCACACTCAATGTTTATTCTCCTCCTGCTACATTTGCACTTCCTCCCCCGGGATACAAACTGTCCAAGTGTCTCCACCCAGATGCCTGCGGTGACATCACTCGGAAATCAGACAGAAAGTCCAGGCTGCACACTTGCTTTGTCAAACGGGGAAAGCGTATTGAAATGTAACATTTTCGGTACGTCAGCCGGCATGCAGACAGACATGTTGGAACGTCTGAGGCCACAAGCCAACGCAATTGATTCCACTCTGACACACATCCAGAGAGAGCCCCGGCTACAAGAAAATCTCAGGAATGCTTGGAATCCAGCAGAAGTCGTTGAAGAGCTCTTGGGGTGTTGGGCCGTCAGGGTGGGCGCCGCGAGAAAATAAACATTCAGGAATGGAAGGAGCAGGATTTGTTGTTGTTGTTCAAACTCAACGGCTTTTAACAAATGGCAAATCTCGCTTGAACCAAAAGGCTCAAAGGTTAAGCGAGCGTGGAAAGCGGCACGATGAGGGGAGGAGGGCGGGGGAGCGTTTGCAGATCTCTCGAGGCTCTCGGCAGTGGGCAGCGTATCCGCCGCTGATTGTTGCCGACTGTAATCTGGGCACGGGCAGCTGTTGATCTCAGATTGATGTAAACGTCTGAAATCCGGAAGCTCATTAGGAATACCAATGACGCGCGTTCGCTTCGACTCGCAAAGCCTTCTGCTTCGCCGCCTGGCATGGATGGACACTCGTCTCTGGGATATCCCAATACATTTTTCTGCATTTCCTCTTAAGGTCATCTGGTCTCTCGGTGTTGCAACTTGCTGATGTTGACCCCGTGACTCCAGCCTCGCGGGCCGCTTCCCGTTTGAAGCCTCACACAATTGTCGGGCGTCGTTTAATCTCATGATGTCAAAAATTCAGTTAAAAAAAATATGTATACATTTCCCCGCTATAATCTCCAATCTGGGTTCATTGCAACAAGCATTTTACGCATTCAAACTAGGATGCAAGGAGGAAAATAAATGTATAAAGCTGTTATGCTACTATGCTTGTTATGTGACGTGTCGGACTAACCATAAGGCCCCTCGTGTGTCTGTCTATGCCAAATCCACAACGACGCGAACGTGCACACACGCAGACAAGCCTCAACTTGAAGCGACTTGTCACAGCAACCCTTCACAAAAAGCCTAGCTTCCTTCCTTTCTCTTCAACATTCTCGAAATGTCACGGCGTTCAAAGAAGACGGTGAAAAGCGAGCAGTAAAGGGACTTGGCGGCAATGATGGCGTACTCGCCGTCTTTGGCGTATGACTTGCATTTCCTCAGGAAGTGTCCTCATAATTGAGCCAGCATAACCACGTGTTAATCGCCGGCTTTTGTCCTCGAGGGCTTTCCTGTTTGTTCACATTTAGGAGATTTAAAAAAAAAAAAAAAAAAAAGGACTACGAGTGTGTGTCAAGTGTCACATGTGACATTTTGGGATTTCAAAACATCACCCTTAAAACTTATTCTGGCGAATATTTTTTTAGCAGCATCATTGGTAGGAAAAAAAACAATACTTTCTATAGAGGACATGTTATCCCACAAAGACGTCAAAGCGGACCAGAAGACACTTTAGCTCTATTTGAAGCTGGTCTTCGAGGGCTATAATTGGCACCAATGTTCCTCACAGCGGTGCCTCCAGGCTGCCAAATCGTACAGCCAGAAGGCTGAGGAAGAAAACTAAATTACAGGGAATCCTGGCGGGGGAGTGCGGCTGCAACAGACACACCCTCCCTGACTGACAGAGCACCTTTTCTTCCTTTTTTCTGCTGTTACTTTATCACCCAACAAAGCTGTCACATTTTTAAAAACAAACTCCCAGTGTCACTCATGAACCAAATGGTCCTACAAGCACCACGGTGGAAGCCCAAGGGCCAGAAGAGACAAAAGGTATCGAGAACTTTGTTGAGGGAGAGGGGAGAATACAAAAAAGAATCAATAGCCAAATCAATAGCTCCAAGCATTATTGACCTGACTACACATTCCTCAAGCCTGGAGATCTACTGTCTCTCAATGAAACACTGCATTCCACACGCATGTGTATCATCATAAACGAGCTAATGGACTGGAGGTAAAGCAGCAACATCAACACAAGTGTGACAGCGGAGTTTACTTGTGGCCACTGAACGCTCCACTGCAACAAGCACTGTTTTTGAGGTACAAAAGAGGTGGTTTGAAAATGGTCCGTGGCTATGATGGTAGCCATAAAAGGTTCTACTGGCGGCGTGGCGTGTTAATGTGGGATTATATGGCTTCTTTTGCGGGCTTTCTCGTGAAATAAGAGCAAGTTTAACAGCTGAGACGCGTTCACTGACCGGCTGTAAAACAGGCCTCCGCGCGTCGGTAGTTTTTAACCCACACGGCGTATTTTATTATTCGACGGGGGTAAAGTAGACACACCCTCCGCGTAAACACGTCAAATATCGCCACCGCGGCTCATAACGAGACTCCCCGTGAGCAGTTTGCTAAGTTAGCTCCGTCCGCCACTTTCTTTTTCCACATTTCCGGTGCCAACCAGCGTTCGGATCCTCAGCTTTTTCGCCACAAAAGACAGCAGGAGTTAGCTCCGCTTTTAGCTTACCTGCACATAATTGCTTTCACAGTAGTCCGCGACTCGGGTTAGGTTCTGGTAACTCTCGACAAGCGCTCTCTTGCCGGCCGGGATCTCCTCGTCGAGCAACATTTGTAGTTCCGCCATCTTTACATGTCTCCGATGAGTGTCGTGGTCCCTTCGCCGACTTCCCTTCAAGTGAAGCGGCCACCAGCTCAGCCTCAACCCCGGGTAACGATAGCGGCCCCTCCCTCGCCTGCTATTTGTGTGCGACTCGCCCATTGGTTCCTACAACCGCTGACGAGTGTTCAGCCTGTGTGTGATCAAATGCTGCTTGGGTCATATGTGGTAATACATTAAGATTTTTTTTTTTCATGACCATAATAAGGAATATATATCACACAAACAAATTCCTTATCTTGGTATATATATATATAGCGTGGGCTTTATCTCATGAGAGAAGAAGGGAGATTCTATGTGAAACTAGAAGTCGCAGACAGGATGCCATGAGAAACGGAAAGAGTGCAAGGACAAAATGCTATGTGAAACAAAAAGAAGTCATGTGAAAAGAGTGCAAAGACAAAATGACGTGTCGACATCAACAAAATAGACTGAGCTATCAACAACTTTCTTGGATTCCCAGAGGTTTAGAAGGTCAGGAAGCTCCAGACAGCATCGTTTGACTTGTGGACTGGGTGATGTCTGCAAGGCGAAACAGCAAGCATTCTGTGCAATAACTTTATTAATAAGTACTCATTAGGGAATGCATGATAACATATATATACAATTTATCTAACAGTCAGGCTTTTTTTTTTTTTAAATAAACCACTGTATATATAGTATGCTATTTAAAAAAAAAAGAATCAACCTGAAGACATTTCTATTTCTAAACAACCATCTAAAATACAATTTGTAAGTGTGGCACAAGTATCCTTTATGACTCAAATTTGAATGTGATAAAATCTCAATTAGATAAACAATTATGTACTGGAAATGATAAATAACTTGGGATTTGTGGATAAAAAAAAAAGAAAAACAATTCATATAGGAAGGTGTTTTTTATTATAGTTGAAAATAAAAGCAAAAAATATTTACAATAGAGCAAAGAGATTATCTACAGCTGTGGAACAAGTAGTATAGTTTGATGCTCAGTGCTGGAAATCCTTTAGCGTAAGTTACTCTGCGCCAATTTTAATTCAGATCAAATTTTAAAATGAAACAGAAAAAAAGTGACAGGAAGCACAGTAATAATTTCCTTAAGTGTAACATGGCAGCTACTCAATGAACACACGGGGAAGATGTCCCAACATGGTGTTGCTTCAAACCCACTAAGAAATTTAAAATGCAAGTCTGTCATTGTTTAGCTCCATCCTCCCCTTAAAAAATGGCTTATGATCCCCATGATGCCAGCATGCGCATGTCTTCCTCATCATCAGCCCTTCTTCTGGCCGCTTTAAAAACAAAGACACAGAAATGCAAATTAGATTTTTTTAATTTATTTTTTTATTATTGTTTTTAGAATTTTAATGAAGAAATGGGGAGGAGGGAATTTCAATTAGTGCTTTTTCAAGGAAAAATCCTTTAACATATTTGTCAATGAAAAAAATTGAGAAAGAAACAAATTTTACAAGAATAAGCTCCTTTTTATGAAATATCAAAGTAATGTTCTATTAAAAAAAGAATAGTTCAATTTCTTACAAGAATTTTGTTGTTTAAGGGGAAAAATAGCTATGAAATGAATTGTACTTGTCCAGAAATAATTAGTAAATTCTACAGAAATAGACTTTTCCAACATAGTGTATATTTTTTTTTTTTTAAAAAAGAAGAAGAATGTTGTACATACTTGCGCGGTGAGCTACGCGTCCTGATGGAGCCGAGGGCAGTCTGGCGCTGGGCACCGAGGGCAGTCCACCCATGCTCTTCAGGTTCTCGTCCATGTCCTCCTGCTCGAGCTCCTCCAGCTCAGCCAGCAGCTCATCCTAATAGCAATAAATAGTTATAGTTAGTTAGTTTAAGAAAAAAAATACTTAAAATGAATTAGTTGCAAGGGCAAAAAGTATACCTCGTCGAAAGTGTCACCATAAGGTCGGGAGATGGCTTCATTGATCTCACGAGCCACATCTTGCTGTTCGTTGATGTCCTCCATTAGATCGTCTATTTTGTTTAGATCCCTGAAGAAAGACGGAGGTAAACGGGAGTTCGCTGTAGCATGTACGTATTTGTTTTCAGTGCATCTACTCATAGGCGTACTCCTTACATGCTCTCGTGGACCTTCTTCATGGCCTGGGCAGCGTAGCCCATGTTTCTCACCACCTCTGTATTGGTGTGCGAGTTCTCCAGAGCCTCCCGCTGGAACTCAATGGTAGAAAGCGTGCCGTCGATCTGTGTCAGCTGCTGCTCCAGGCGCTTCTTCCTCTTCAGAGCCTGCAGGGCAGCTAAGAAAAAGTTTGTGGGCATTAGCATCGCAGCAGACCAACACAATAGATATAGTCCCATGACGACACGGGGAGGCTATTTTTAGTGTGGTGTGCTGTGATTCAACAGGCAGTGAGACAGGTTTTTATGAGAGTACAAATTACATTGAACTTTTTAACGTGGAGGGTTTAAACACGCTTCAGTGTTTTCGCCAACGTGTTAGTTTTGCTGCTGCTAAAAGTGCCAGAATGTCAGTTAATCGTTTACTCGATGTGAGTCACTTAACATTAATTACTAAATTCATGCATTTTTAATACTAACAAAATGATTTGTAAGAACTTTGCGTCACATTTTTGGCCAAAGAGTGGACATTTGCCCCAAAGTTAGATGTCGCTTGTTTTCCAGGAAGATGCACCTGTAGCTCTTCCTAAAATGGCGGCTGTCATAACACTTCACATCAGGTTTGGGCATTTTAAGACGACGCCTAATACACGACGTGAGTATCTTGTAAACTAACTTTTTAGACCCTTTTTGTTGGTGATGAACACTGAAACATACGTACCTCTCTTATTTCTTGTGCCGTGCTTTTTGGCTACCATTACTTCCTGCTCTATTCTTTTTTCCAGGTAATCCTGCTTCTTGGTCAACATATCCTCGGTCTCCCGGAGCTTGTGGATGGCCTCCCCGGCAGAGGGTCCCCCCTTGGACCGGTGATGGTGTTTGGACCTACCCCCGGACGACGACGACGAGCCGGAGCTCGAACTCCCTTTAAAGAATTTCGTGATTTTACTCATTTTGGCTGGGAGTACCTCCGACGGTGGGTAAAAAGCAGCGCTCGGTGGAGGTATGCGGACGCCGAGCTGTTACGATTGTCAGGTGTTTCCACGGGGTGTGTGAGTGGACGCCGAGCTGTTTTTCCGGCTCGACGAGCTTGGTTGACGATTCAACTTTTGCCACACCTGATCCCCATCACCTGCGTGACATCATCGAAACGCTTACCCCCCCACGGCGGGACGGGGGAAACGTTCGTCTGAATATTTTTAATTATTTATTCAAATATACTCCTAGCTATTATGGTGCGGTATTCGAAGAAAGGTTTGTCGATAAACGATCAACTGGAGCAATAATTAAATTACTGTTTAACTAGAATGTAAAAATGTGCGCCATCGAATTTCACTTCCGGGGTAATCCACGAACAAGATTTATTTATTCAAATATATATTTAACTATATTCTTTAATTATTATCAAAGGAGCGATTAGTGATTATCCTTAAGAAAATACACTTCTAAATTGTGAGAAAATGGTCGTAAAATTTCACTTTCGTGATTTCAGTTGAATTTCAATTCCGGGGTCAAATTCATGTTGACATTCTTGTTGGAGAAGCTCACTGCTAAGCTAATGGCTGAGTTAGACATCGGAAAGCACTGTCAAATAGATTCTTGTCACCAACAAGGTCTCGAACGTCTTCGCTCTTTTGCTCCAAAAAATAACGATTTGGGTGACGCTAACATTATCGGTATTCAACAAAATACCCGTCATAGCTCAGTAGTGCTAGCATGATTCTGCACTCATCTTAATCACAACTAGACTCATAGATTATCTAAATATACTAAACGCTTTTAATAGGTTTTAATAGTCAACTGTGTAATAACTGTTGCTTTCGTTCATTTAGATTTCCTTCCATTTGTTTGTGATTCCTGCAATGGAGTCTACTGGTAAGAAAACCTTAAGGGACATTATTTCCAATGACCAATAAGAAGTAATTTTTTTCTTAATATTTTCCACCCCAAAATGTTTTACATAATGGCGTATATTGCAACCAATTTATCTTTGCAGTCTTGAACACAGAAGCAGAGAGGCTCACTCATGTTCTCAGGTAAGCGGCTCTTAATAGTGTAGGAAAATTCAAAAACAGCTTTCCTGTTGCGCACATCCATATTTTATCATGAAAATTCTTGAAATTTGGAACTCTCAGGAGCCCGCGAGGAGAGAACCCCAAACTGCGGGCAGCAGCACAAGTTATTCGTGCTCCGTTGAGGACTGCAAGGGGAAAGAACTCCTTCCTGTTGTCTGTCCGCAGTGTCAGAAACACTTCTGTTTGGCGTAGGTTTACACTATGAAGCCAGATTAAAACTCCCTGTGTTCAGTTTTGTGATTAAGATTCCGCTACGTCTCTTTTTGTCCACTGCACGCAGCCATCGTCATCAAGATGATCATAAGTGTGAGAAGCTGGAGGTGCAAAAGCCACGCATGGCAGCCACCAAGGAGCTGGTGCAAAGAATTGTGGGTCAGTTCTTAAAATTAATAATAAATGAAATATTTCTGCTGTTCATTTTTTGCCCACAAGGGGTCAGCATTGTACAAAGTGTGTGTGCATTACGCACAGTTTGCCAACCTAGCAAAGCACACGCAGTTTGCCAACCTAGCATAGCACACATTTGGCATTAGAAAAGGTTTTTTTTTTTTTTCATGTATTGAAATAATGATTTTGCCATTGGAAAACAAGGTGCGGAGGATGGCAAACTCAATAAACAAGAAGAATACAATTGACTTGAGTCAATCTTCACTGACTAACAAGAGCTTGATAATAGAGAATTCACACAAATTTAACTAAACAAACATTTCTAGGGAGCGTATTAGTATGTTTTTTTGTCATTTTAAAATGACTCAGGCAATTATGCTATGAGGCTAACGTCTTGATTTGAAGTGTCAGTCAATATTTTTTCAACCAATTCAGTGAAATAGTATGGTGTAATTTGGTGATCTAATGAATTTCCACTCTCGTCCATTTAGAGTCAAAGGATGGTTCTAAAAGCAAAGGCCGTAAAGGGGCAAAGAACAGCGCTACAGCAGCCAAGGTAGCTCTGATGAAACTCAAGCTCCATGCAGCAGGAGACAAGAGTTTACCACAGGTACTTTTGAGAACTTAGTTTATGATCGCTGTTGACCAGTTTCCTGATCATATTCTGCTCCACGCTTTCTTTCAGACTGAACGAATCTACTTTCAAGTGTATCTTCCGAAAGGCTATCAGGCGGCCAGTCAGCCGATGTTCTTCTGCTCCAAATGGAGCGTGGGGAAGGTGGTGGATTACGCCGCCTCACTCGCTTCCCTCAAGAACAACAATAACGTGCTCGTAGCTCAGGTAACAAACAACACGCCTATTGGCTTAAGTATGTCTTGGGTTACCTTTTTTTTTTTTTTTTTATATCTCCCCCAGAAGTTGCGCCTCTGCCATCCTGAAACGGGGAAGTGTCTCCGTATGGACGACAGCCTGCACACGCTACTGAGCAGTCCGGAAGACCCGCTGCACACCGGGGGGAACGTGATCCTTGAGTACCTGGACAACGAGAGCACCGGCGTGGAGGATGTTTCAAACTATGTTAAATTCAAATGAGTGAATGACATGATAAAACGCAAGTTTCACAAAGAATGTGTGCACGTTTGTTGCTCTTGGGTACCTTATTATGAGTAGGGCTATCAGGGGAGTATTGTTGTCTATTGGGGGAGAGCTGTTTTATCAATTAGAAAGCAAAACTTTATTAGTTCCACAAATGGAATTTTTGCATTGTTTTACCACCAAGTAAATTTTATAACTTGTTTTCGTGGTCACTTTTTACAATATCTTTATTGTTATGCTATTTCCTTTTTCTCAAAAACAGGACAGGATACTGAAGAGATTTCTGACCAATCATAAGAACTCGCGTACGATTGACGGACGCCCGCGGCCAAATCACGAGGAAATTCTGACCAATTGCGTGCACCCTTGCTTGATTGACACACATTACAGCCAATCGCATTTCAAATGCGACGTCAGTCGGATTTATATACATGAAAAGGGGGCTTGTCTCCATCAGAAAGACGATTGTTGTGTTCGTAAACAGAAAGACGCAGCGGATTTTGTCGACGTTTCTCAATAATTTCTCCGGATTCTAAAAGCTTGCTCACGCTCACCGTTCAACTGATCGGTCGCTTGGACAACGGCGACTTGATCCACCGCGAAAAAAAAACGGTTTCTTTTTGTCCTATTAGGTCGAAAGTGATGCAGCTGCAGACGGACCCCGACGGGCGCAAACAGTCACTCGATTTAATCTCATCGCATTTAATCGGAAAGAGTAGTTTTTCTATAAACCGAAAGTGCCTCAGAGCGGCGCATTCTCGACCGAGTGCTTGTAACAGATTCTTGAACGCGCACTAATTCCTCGGTTGTAAACGCACAACAACACAAGGAAAACGGAGCTCGGAGGTGACCGGAGCGGCGAACTCCAGCAAAAATAAGAATAAAAAACGAGCCGAGAAGACTACAGAGTGAGGCAAGCGACTTTTTTGGAACATCTACTTGGCTTTCGCGTCGAGGAATATCGACTTGGTAAGTGATTTTGCGGTGGAACTGTGTTGATAAATAGAAGCAGGAAGACGATTGGGGACAATGTGGGGGAGGGGCTGGCAGAAAATGGCGGTCGTTGTCAAAGATGTCCTCAAGATGGCGGTGCGCTCACTCTTGCTCATGTTTTTCGCCACATAAACAAGCTGTCAAACGCCCACTTTTTTTCTTTAAACAAAACATTGGATTATATTGTGAGTCAAGTGCACTGCTAAAGTTATATCGTTTTTTTTATTGGCATCTATTTTCTTCCTTTTTTAACACTCAGCTAAATTAGTCGCTATGTGCTATTTTTAATTGTGTTTTTATTTATTTTTTATTTAATTGCATGTTATTTTACTACGTTTATTTATCAATTTGTTTTTTGGCATTAAATGTTTTATACATTGTATTCAAAGTATTGTTTTATATATATATATATATATATATATATATATATATATATATATATATATATATATATATATATATATATGTGTGTGTATGTATGTGCTTTTTTTCCCCCCCAGAGAAGGCGATGAAGTTGCTGGAAAACTCGAGTTTTGAAGCACTCAGCTCACGGCTGTGTGCTGAAACAGGAGAGTCTCGTATCCTTGGCAGGTGGGAGTTGGTTATTATTACTGTTATTAATTATTTACTCAAGAAATGTAGATTAAAGAAATATTTTCAAGCCCTTCAAAAAGGTGCTCTATATATTTTATCGGTATGCAAAATTAAGATTCTATTTTTAAACAAGTGATGATCAATAACAATTTATTTTCATTATCTAATAAATCTTGACATTCAATAAAATAATTTATTCAATAAGTAACAATCTACTAGTTTACCATTACCATTAAATTGCTCAGGTTTATTGACTGCTAAACAGAACGTTAAACATTGTTCTGAGATATAAAATGTTACTAATTAATCTCTAAACCTGACTTGGTGTTCTCCGGAAATGAGAAATTTGTGACCTCGCATGGGGGGGCAGTAGACCAAGCAGACCTGTGTTGTTACTTAATCATATCTTGGAGCACAACTCGGAAAGTTAATGTCTAACCACCGGTGTGTGTTTCCAGCTTCAAGCGTATTACCTTATGTAAGAACATAACGGGGCCGCAGTTACAATTACACAGCACGTCGTTTACATGCAGCCTGCTACCGACCACAGTGCAACCGGAGCACACGTAACACACTGGCTATTTTGAAGTCCGTTACGCGTTAGACCTGTACACACACAATGTAGGCAGCTACGAACAGTTGTGCACGGTTAAGTAAAAGCTTGCTGACTTTTAGGCCGCTTAGATTAATGAAGCAGCATCAGGCAGTGACAGAATGCCCACTTGGAAATAAGTGCACAAACATGTATTTAGAGTGGTGTATTTCTAATGTGCTGTTTTTCTTAAAAGTTGATTTTTTACCTCATAGATTTTACAGCCGTTCTTATATGTTTATGTGAAACAACACAAAGTACGTTGTTTTGGAGTGTTACACTTGTGGACCTTTTGTGTGTCACACTTGTGGAGTTTCGTGTGTCAACTTGGTGTCGTTTGTTACGTGTGTCAAAGTTGTTTGTTGACATCAGCTGTTTGTGTGCGAGGGGAGGAAAGCGTCAGCTCTGTCTCTACAATAGTCATCAGTGTTGACTTGAGCAAGCTCGATCTTGCATAACAAGCAGTCTGTCCCAACGCATCACATTTCACCAGCATCTGACACGAAGAAATAAAAGTGCAGCAACTTGGTCTTGTCACATGACTTTCAGAGATAAGCTTTGGCGCTGGAGATGAGCAGCTAATCTTGTTTGAACAGCAAAAACACTTCCACTTTTTGTAGGGGATATGAGTGTGCCTCAAGTATTCAAAGCTGAAAGTCACCTATGTCAAAATGTGCATGCCACATCATTAAGAACACCTTACAATCAAATTTCACAATATAAGAAGCAGCATAAAAAGCGACATGTCTGTTTTAGCTTTTTTTTTATCTGAACACTAGCATTGATTAAAAAAATTGGTTATGTTTTAAAATATTTTCCGCAGCTGCGTTCTTTAGTGTTACATTCTCGCTTTACATGTTTTGTCTTTTTCTTTAAGTATTGCTTTTGTCTGCCAACAGGATCGAGAGCTACTCATGCAAGATGGCGGGCGATGACAAGCATATGTTCAAGCAGTTTTGCCAGGAAGGCCAGCCGCACGTCCTGGAGGCTCTGTCCCCGCCACAGTCCGCCAGCGCCGCCAGTCCCGATTTGTCAGTCGCCGTCGCCCTACCCCCAAAAATCAATCGCCTTACATTCCGCAATAAAAAACGTCTCCCTGCCTTTAGGCTGGCTAAGAGCGCCGAGGACGCGGAGAATCCTCTGAGTGACAAGTGCTGCAGGAAGACTATCTTCTACCTTATCACCACACTTAATGAGTCCTTCAGGCCGGACTATGACTTCAGCGCAGCGCGGGCGCATGAGTTCAGCAGGGAGCCAAGTCTCAACTGGGTTAGTACACGGTCAATTGAATTTTTATTTTAAAAGCCGAAACCTAACAAAGATTTCGTGGCGGTCAGGTGGCCAACGCTGTCAACAGCAGCTTGTTCTCTGCTGTCGGGGAAGGATTTAACTCTCTGGGACCTGAGCTGTGGAGCGCCATCGACCAGGAGATCAACCTGCCTGCCTGCGACATCTACAGGTAATCCATGCGGTCCCTGATATTTTTTTGACAACCCCAAAAATATGCATGCTACATTAATTGCAGACTTTAAACTGTCTCTAAGTTAGAATGGTTGTTTCTGTGTCTTGGAATTTGCAGGCAACCAACTATAAAGTTATTGTTTTACTTAAATTTCAAAACAGTTTTAGACCAGATTTTGTTTTTGTGACACTCCAATAACGTTTTCCTACAAGATTTTCATCTAATTGTCAATAATTTATGAAGCGGCCATTCCAAGCAGGCAGTTTGTGTGGCTGAATGTCTCCCTCTGGTGGCCATCCTCAACAGTACTGACTTTTTTCCTCCCCCACCCTCAGCTACAATCCTGATCTGGATTCTGATCCTTTCGGGGAGGAGGGCAGCCTGTGGTCCTTCAACTACTTCTTCTACAACAAAAAGCTCAAGAGGATAGTCTTCCTCACGTGCCGCTACGTCAGGTAAGAGCTGTTTTGGGTTTTGACCTCCCCCACACCACCAGCCGACTCACTTTTGCCGCCCCCTTCAGTGTCCTTAGCGGCTATGGCGGTGATGGCCTGGACAACGACGAGTTGGACATGGAGCTGGACGACCAGGACGACGAAGAAGAGGAGCTGGACGGCTTCACAGAGGACAGGTGAGAGCTAACTAGAATTTGCGCCACGGTGACAACAATGCAATGTTTTTTGTTTTTGTTACAGGTGTCCCAGAGTCGTGTGCGCGTGAGTCTTCACTGTCCAGTCATCGTGTTTTTCACGCAAAGCAGTTCTCACGCTTTTCTAGGATTATATGCATGTTTAAGAGTTTTTTTCTAACAAATGTTGAGACGAGGCAAATTGCAAAGCAAGTCAACAACAAAAAGGAGGCAGTTTCCTGGGCTGGAACTTGTGTTACTGTTTTGAAGCATCGTTTCGCTCCGCTTAGATTAACAAAGCTCGTTTTACCGCAGCTTTTACGTCAGATGTTCTTTTTTGTGTGTCCTAAATATTCCTTTTTTTTCTATTTCCATGCACTTGTGAATAGAGTGAAACTAAGCTACATAATGACTGTATCTGTGCTTTCTTTTCTGTGTTCTAATATATTACTGATGTGAATAAACACCTTTTTTTATGAGTGTCATTTTGCTTTTGTTTGGTTCAACACACATGGCTCACAATTTAAAGTTAGGGTTCCAAATTTGGGTTTTAATCTATGCTTTAAGTTTCAAGTAGGAAGTTTTAAATTAGAGTTAAGGTTTCTAACTAGGGTCTTAAATTAAGGTTAGGGTTACAAAGTAGGGTTTCAAACTCAAATTACAAAAAAAAACTCCCATGGCTGAAAAATATTTAATCTTGTCATAAATGTAATGCACTTTACAAGGATGTCTTAATGCTGTTGACTCACATGGCTCAAATACTGCACCACCCTTAGTTCATTCTTACTACAAAAGTGCACATCGCCGACTTGCAAAAATACACAAGAGCACCATTCCCCGTCGAGGGAGAAAAAAAATAAAATAAAACTACCTTCCTCGCTGAAATGCTTCAAGACAATGACATTAAATAGTGAAATTTAAAATACTGTCCTTAAAAAAAGTAACCGCTTCTCTTTGTCCAAAAGAAAAAAATAACCAAGCACACTTTTGCTCATGGAGCTAAACCCACCAACCATGTCGTAGCTTATGTAGATGCAACAACTAACGTGGGTGTGTGTAATTTTTGTTTTTTTGTTAAACCACAGCCAACATTCGCTTACGTCCCTGAATGTTGTGGCTGCATTTCATCCCAAATGCGTACGTGTCCGTTCCAAAGAAAAAAGAAGAAAAAAATGGAAGGAAATGAGAGAGACCTCTTGTGGGAGGGGTTCCTTCCAAGTTCCATGAAAGAATTCAGAGGTGGGAGGGGCTGCTATCTGAGTCCAGCCCGTGATGTCATCCACTCCAGACCTTGACACAAACTGGAACCAAAAATAATGGTTTTGTAAGGTAAGTTCTTGTTAAAGTAATACCTTCTTGTAAAATCAAAATAACACCCCACCCCCCCAAAAAGCTCTTTTTTGTTGTTTTACAACAACAGAAAATCATGGAGTGAATATGTTCTCAAAAGCAAATATTCGTTTTCATCACTTTCCGTGTGAGCTTCCAGTATTTTTTTCATGTGTGGTGTGGGCGTACCCTTCCCCCGTGAGACCGCAGCAGGACTGGATGTGCCACGGGTGATCTTTAATGGCGCTCAGCGTCATGTACTTTGAGATCTCGGCCGCTGACATGCAGTCCTTCATGTCCTGCTTGTTGGCAAAGATCAGCACAGCTGCTTTGCGCAGGTCCTGCAAGAGACGAGTCACGATTGGCCGCTTGGAGACAGAAAGCCAAGAGCAAGGTAGCCCCGCCACTTACCTCATGAGCCAACATTCTGTAAAGTTCCTCTTTGGTGATTACCAGACGCTCTCGGTCGGTGCTGTCCACCACCAGGATGACAAACTGCACAAAGAACCACTACGACTGAGCCCAAAAAAAAGAAAGACAAGGAATAAAAGACGGCGAAGGCTCCACAGCACGCCCGGCAACAGCAGCCTTTAAATTGATGGGATAGCATGCAATGCGTTGCCAAAGCAACTACAAGATTTCCTCAGCATTTGTGCTTCTTTCAGCTACGTCACATTGTTTTTTATTTATTTCACGAGGCTACAATAATAAGTTAAGAAATTTAATTACTGTTCCAAAACTAAGATTTTACGTCATGGTATTTATTTAATAACTCATTAAAAATACTGCTACTACGGCACATGAAGGGCAGGCTTTCCATTTCCTGGGGAGAGGGAGGGGATGTCTTTGTCAACGCTTAACCTTTGAACCAGAGCGGCCCCCCAGCTGCTGTGTGCTCGGTGAACAAACACACCATCTGCTCCCATTCACACATCTGCGAGTGTGTGTACCTCAGTGTTGGCGTAGTACGTGTTCCAGGAGGATCTGAGCGACTCTTGTCCGCCAATATCCCACATGAGGAAGTGCGTGTTCTTCACCACAATCTCTTCCACGTTGCTGCCGATGGTGGGCGACGTGTGGACCACCTCATTCATCAGACTTATGAAAAGATACTTTATTAGGTACATTTCCCGCTTCGTACTTCACAATTCTTTTTTATTATTATTAAAAGTAGACACTAAACTGGCAGAATAAGGAACCTAAGCCATAAAATCAATAAAAATTAATAATAAAGTGCCTCACAACTGGTAGAGTATGGTGGTCTTGCCAGCGTTGTCCAGGCCAACGATGATCACCTTGTGTTCTGTCAAAAAAAATGGGCCACATTTCCATCATTTTTGTGGTAGTCGCAGTCATTTAGGGAAGTCAGGAGCAGACCATTGTGCTCTCAGCTCATCCAGGAAGGAAGCCTGATTAGAGGCTTCCAATTCTAACAAGAGTCATGTCTATGACTTCCTGCGGCTTTGTAAAAATGCTGCCAACATGCGCAGTGGATATATTAAAAAAAGTCTCCACAACTTTGTTCAAATATCAGATTTGAGTGATTTAAAACCAAAACCAAAACCAAAAAAAAAGTACATTTCAAAACCTTTTCAACCACTTACATTACGTTCTGAGTGATGGATTTTTTAGGCCATTTCCAATGTCACATTTTCACAAAAGAAAAACGTTTTTATCTTCTCAAATAAAAAGAAAATTAAAAAAATACGAAACTAATATTTTTTGGGGTGAAATTAAGTATTCTTAAATGTAAACATTTTTCACTAGCAAAGGTCAACCCATCGTGACGTCAAACAAGGTGCTGTCTAGACAGTGCTAATCAATCCACCGTTCATCCAAACAAACAAAATTAACCCCAAAAAGATAAGTATGTTTTTTTCCTAACCCTCTTCAGTTTGAATGCAAATCACCACATTTAATAACCACTCAGGCAATAAAAGTTTAAAGAAAACACCGTATTACAAAGTCAACAGAAGCCGTCGAAAACGATGAAGCTGGTCGGAGTAGTTTTATTCTATTTTCTTGCGGCCGAAATAATTAACTCTTTACGTACCTTGATTACAGAAGAAGCTCCACAGTTTAGCGAATATGAGGCCCATTGTTTAAAATAAAAAGGATGCCAATGTCCGTTCGTACGTCCGTTCTTTGTTCCTAACATCCGTTGGTCGGTACTGAGCTGCAAGTCCCCACACACGGCGGCTAGGCTGAGCTAAGCTGCAAACTCACGGCGACTTTTGCTCCGACAAGGACTCCATTCGCCCCCTGAGACATCGACAAATGTGGCCGGGCGTAGCGAACGAATGCTCAGGAGTTTCGTATTCCGTGTTAAGAGAGCCGCATAGAGTTGCCGTATGTGTGGTCTGTTCGACACCGTTAAGCCAACAACCCTTGCCGTCAACTGGGCCTGCTCGAGAGGAAAGGAGCTATACATATTGAACGAATTACTGCTGACGTCATCACGCCACGACGCGTTCATGTTTTTTAACCTTAAAAAAAAACGCTCGCTCACAAATCACATCATTCTATAAAACTATGGATTTTATAATCTACACATTTTAAAAACAGAAAAAAACGGTTTAGTGCTATTTGCGTGAGGGCTCGCGGTGACGTATACGGAAGTGGAAACACCGGCGATTCACATACCGAAATGTTTTGGGGGTACCTTGCTGCGAGAAAAGTGGACAATTAACACATTAGAGAGGCATGTGTCATCGCTCACTATAAAATCGCAACAAAAACAGACACAATGTCGGTCTTTCCGAGAATTTCTCTGAGGCCGGAGGTCGTCCATTACTTGAAAGGAGATTTCCTAAACAAAGAGGTACGTTTTTGATTAAGTCTGCACATTTGTTGTCATGGCAGTGGGAAAAAAATATCATTATCCCGCCAGAGTATCGTTTCAACGTGGCCCTAAACAGAAGGGTTTTGAGATAACTTCTAATAGTTCGTCCTAATTACTTTCAAGAAATGCAAATGGAATTTAGACCCAGTATTTATCTGATATGCTTCACATAGCTGTAATTCCTAACTACTGCTACGGTAATAAGCTGCCAAACGAAGTGTTGTTGACCTTTAGGTGTCTTAAATGCTGATTTGTAATGTATAACTTCAAAGAACAAAAGAACAACAACAGCAGCAGTTCATGCTTGCACACCAACCTGGAACTTTAACTCGTTTGTTGCAAGTTGTTGGCGTCCATCGGCCATCAGGAAGCCGAGCGCCACTTTCAGACGCTTCTCACCTGCCTGTCGCATCCTCCGTCATACACTTGCGTCCGGGCCAGTGTCCACCTGGCGTCCCTGGAAGAGATTAAACGAAAACTGGGTGAGGAGCTCAAGAAGGTGAGATGAAAGAAAAGAAAGCGGGGGAAATGTTTATCTCTGAGTTGTTGTGTTTACGTTTGTTGATGTAGCAAACGTGTGTATCTGAGGGTGAGGAGCTTGAGATCGACACTCATCCCAGCGTTCCGGATGTGCTTCTGATCCCTGTGGTTGGACCGAGGTACAAAACTGCCGTGCAAACCTAAGGAGCATTTTCTCAAAAAAATTCTTGAAAAATAACTTTGAGATATATTTAAAAAATAGCATTTTTAGCGTGAAAATTTTCTTTTGTTTTTGTCTTCTGCAGATGTGTGCAGCAGCTCAGCTCCGAGGTGGTGGCAGGTGTTCAATGCGGCAACGCTGTGCTCAGGGGCGCCCACGTCTTTGCACCCGGAATACTTGCCTGTCCAAAATGTAAAAAACATTTATCTTAACCGTTTTTCATAATTTAACACCCCTGGGTGGTCGCATTTAAACCTTGGGACAGACAATTTGGAGTGCTGAAAAACTGTGAGTGCAGCCATGCTTGTGTTGCAGACATGAAGTCCGGGGACACCGTGTCGGTGTTCTCTGACGTGGAGGGAAAGTGCACCCGAGGAGCATTCGGCTTTCACGGCAAGAGAACATTTGTGGGCAACGGTGTGGCCGAAAAGGACCGCGCCGACATTTTCAGCACGGGAGAAACCATCAGGTAGCTCAAAGTGTTGTTAACTAACATTAAGACATTTGTAACGTTACAAAATGCATAAGGAAAATATGTTCACATGACATATCTGCCGAGGGAATTTACCGCGATTCTGCTAGTCGCGGTATACATCCCGCCTTCCAACATCGAAGGAGACAGGATCGCGGCGCTTGGTGAACTGTACCCGGCTGTCAGTGAACAGCAAACAGCGCACCCTGACGGTTTCACCATCTTCGCTGGAGACTTCAATCATGCCAACCTGAAGTCTGTTTTCCCGAGGCTTCACCAGCATGTTCCTTTTCCGACACGTGGAGACAGCTTCCTGGACCTAGTCTACTCGGCGCAAAAGGGAGCTTTCAAAGCCACCCCCCTCCCCCATCTGGGGCTTTCTGACCATCTCACCGTTTTGCTTTTGCCCGCATACAGACAATTGGTAAAGGCATCCAGGCCGGTTCGGAGGCAGGTTCGAGTGTGGCCTGAGGGTGCCTCCGATGCACTTCGTGACTGCTTCGACACCACTGACTGGGACTTGTTTAAGCAGGCAGCCACCTACAACGATTGGACGGATATAGAGGAGTATACTGACTCTGTTACCTCTTACATCACGAAGTGCATCGATGATGTGACTTGCTCGAAATCCGTCGTCACTCGCGCGAACTGGAAGCCGTGGCTGACGGGGGCTGTCCTCAGACTGTTGAGGGCCAGGGACAAGGCTTTCAGAGCGGGGGATGAGGCTGGCTTGAGGACAGCGAGGGCCGACCTGTCCCGAGGCATCAAAGAAGCGAAGAAGGCGTTCTCGTGCAAGGTCTCCACCCACTTCAAGGACAGCAAGGACGCACGTAGCCTTTGGCGGGGCATTCAGACCATCGCGGACTACAAGCCCGCGCCGAGGAGCTGTGAGGGCGACGTCCGTCTGCTGAACGATCTGAACCGCTTCTTTGCTCGCTTCGACGCCCAGAACAGCACTTGCCCGCTGAAGACCACTCCCCCCCCACACGAGCAGCCCCTGCGCCTCTCTGCCGACGGTGTGAGGAGGGCGCTTGCCGCTATTGACACCCGTAAGGCGGCGGGCCCTGACAACATCCCGGGTCGAGCGCTGAAGGACTGCGCTGGGGAGCTGTCGGGTGTCTTCACGGACATCTTTAACGTTTCCCTGCAGCAGGCCATCGTCCCCTCGTGTTTCAAGGCTGCCACCATCGTTCCTGTGCCGAAGAAACCTGCACCGTCCTGCTTCAATGACTACCGCCCTGTGGCACTGATGCCCATCATCATGAAGTGCTTTGAGCGGCTGGTCATGGAGCACATCAAGTCCGTTCTCCCCCCCACCATTGACCCTTTCCAGTTTGCGTACCGTGCCAAGCGGTCCTCTGAGGATGCCATCTGCTCTGCCCTCCACTCGGCCCTCACCCACCTGGAGAGAAAGGACTCATATGTGAGGTTGCTGTTTGTGGACTTCAGCTCTGCCTTCAACACCATTGTGCCGCAGCGACTCATCTGCAAACTCGACGAGCTGGGCCTCAGTACCTCCCTCTGCAACTGGATACTGGACTTCCTCTGTCAGAGGCCTCAGGTGGTGCGTGTTGGCGACAAAATCTCCGCCAGCATCACGCTGAGCACGGGGGCCCCCCAGGGCTGCGTGCTCAGTCCATTGCTCTTCACCCTGCTGACGCATGACTGCACTGCGACCTACAGCGACAACCACATAGTGAAGTTTGCTGACGACACGACTCTGGTGGGTCTCATCACGAAGGGCGACGAGACTCGGTACAGGTCGGAAGTTGACCTTCTGACCACGTGGTGCAGGGACAACAACCTCCTGCTGAACGTCAATAAGACCAAGGAAATCATTGTTGACTTCCGGAAGGGTCACACAACACACCTGCCGCTGATCATCGACGGTGCTGTGGTGGAGAGGGTGAGCTGCACCAAGTTCCTGGGGGTGCACATCAGTGAGGACCTCTCCTGGTCCGCAAACACCTCGTCACTGGCAAAGAAAGCTCAGCGCCGCCTGAGCTTCCGCAGGAAGTGCATGTGCTCCTCAGGCAGTCCTGTCTACATTCTACCGTGGCACCATTGAGAGCGTCCTCACCAGTTGCATCGCTGTCTGGGGTGGTAACTGCACTGAACAGAACTTGAAGGCCCTGCAGCGCATAGTGAATACGGCTGGTAAGATTATTGGTGCTTCGCTCCCCTCCCTGAAGGACATTTACACCTCCCATCTCGCCCGCAAGGCAACCTCGATTGCCAGAGATGTGAGTCACCCGGCTCACTCTTTGTTTGACCTTCTGCCCTCTGGGAAGAGGTACAGGAGCCTGCGCTCCCGCACCACCAGACTCGCCAACATCTTCTTTCTCCAGGCTTTTAGGGCCCTGAACTCGCTTCCCCCTTCTGCGTAGCGTGCGGCACTGTTGCGCTATTTTCGGGAATGTCTGCTGTACGCGCACTTGCTCCTTTTTTTTTCTGCTCCTCTTATTTATTTATTGTTGTGTTATTTATTCATTATTTATTCAGCACGCTTTTGTTATACTTGTTTACTTTACTTGTTTGTCTGTTGTGAGCCATGTCTTGTCACCGTGGGATAGGGGGGAACGAAATTTCGGTTTCTTTGTGTGTCTTTGGCATGTGGAGAAATTGACAGTAAAGCTGACTTTGACTTTGAAAAAAAAAAAAATACAAAATTCATAGTTTTGAGTTGCATGTCTCGCCAGGGGCGTTGGCGTGCGTATGACGGAACCCCTTTACTGGACTCCCTCCTTTGATGGAGTCTTACCTCGTCTGGCCTTCTTACAGGTAAAATGATGAACTGTCACAAGTCCAGATTTTTGGTTTTCTTCGGCTATTTTGGGGGTCTCCTTTGGAGGTTTCACACTTTGGAGAGCAGTATGGTCATAAAAGTATTGTTTACACCAGAACCTTCCATCTGTGGTGGTGGGCCACGTTTTGGGTCCTCAACCCGGAGAGCGCGTCCTGGACATGTGCGCCGCCCCGGGGGGAAAGACGTGTCACATCGCAGCCCTCATGGAGGATCGGGTACACTGCAAAACGACGTTACTACTTCTTCTGTCTCTCACATTTACTCAACTGTGCCCTTTGAATGTCCTCAGGGCGAAGTGGTGGCCTTGGACAGGATCCGAAACAAGATTGAGCTGATTCGCCAGAATGCTGAAAGGCTGCAATTGCGTAGCGTGAAGGCATTTTGCTTCAACAGCACCAAAGTCGTAAGCGATGACATCATCGGCGACCGAGAAGGTGATATTTACTTCTGCAGCCGAGTGGCACAAATGTCTGAATGAATCGTAAAGTTCTCGCCTGTTCTCCAGGGCCACCCTTTGCTTCTGAGTGCTTCGACCGCGTGCTCTTGGACGCGCCCTGCAGCGGGCTCGGCCAGAGGCCAAACATGGTGAGCTCTTGGAGTCTGAAGGAAGTTTGCTCTTACCCACCCCTGCAAAGAAGCCTCTTCCATGCTGTACGTACGGACATTATGCTTTACTTTTCACCACTAGATGGCAGTAGAGAGACACTTGCTGTTTGATGTCCATTTTGTACCTATAGGCGGTGCACGCATTGAAGCGTGGTGGCGTTCTGGTGTACAGCACGTGCACAGTGACACTGGCAGAGAACGAGGAGCAGGTGGCCTGGGCCCTTCGCACCTTCCCCAGACTCACGCTGCAGCCTCAGGTACGAAGACCAATGACAGCATCTTGGCTATTTTTTCCCACCTCATACACTCATTGCATCGGCTCGCCTCTCCAGGAGCCTCGCGTGGGGGGTGATGGCATGCCGGGTGCGGGGCTGACCCCGGAGCAGCTCGGCCTCCTCCAGAGGTTCCGACCAGAGTTGAGCTGGGAGGCTGCCGCCACGATGCCCCTTGCCAAAAGGGCGGACGGGGACACCATCGGATTCTTTATCGCCAAATTCCAGAAAAACTGACAAGCTCCCTGCGAGGATACTTTGGAACAAGAGCACACTAGGATGCAAAAGGACTGAAAAAGCTGTAGTACGCATGTCAGGCCAGTAGGTGGCGATGTCACTATGCAATAGTCATTGTACACTAAAGATTTTTTTTGTATTTTTTATATGATATGTTGATGTTGAAAAAATAATGTTATTAATAATTAAAAGAAAAATCTTTCCATAATAACAATTGCTGTGTCATGTCAACAAAGTCCCACTGGAGCCCAATGCCTTTAGCAGTCAATGTTGGGATAAGCCGCATAAACAGAGGTAGAGGCTGAATGCAGCGGACGTTGCCATGACAACAGTGACGACACAGTTGCCACGGCAATGGTGGATTTCTCTCTCGCGCGCGCAAACCAGGAAGTGATGAGGTCACGAGAGGTATTAACAATTTATCGGAGCAAGTGAAAATGAACTTAGTGCATCTCGAGGCTAATTTATGGATGTTTGTCAAGCTGGCAGGATTCCCAGGAAAACACCGTTGCGCTCAACCCCAAGCCTATTTTAGACTCATCCCCCTTTAGTAGGGAAGTTGCCTTGACGACGGCTCCGTGAGCCCACCTTAATTTTTCAGTAGCGTTTTAAGAGCGAGGGGGAAGAAGAAGAAAAACTATTTATAGACGTGGTACCCTGGGTGTTTTCAAAGTGCAACGCAACTATGCTACCAACCTATGAAAACAAAAAAAGTTATGTATTTTATCAAGAATTTGGTATTAGTTTTGTTTTGTTTTTTTTAAACCAAATGACTTTACTGTGTTTCCTCACGTGATAAAAAGACAGTGGTGGACTTACTGTTGTTCCCAAAGTTATAAAACCACCAAGCAAAGGATTTTCTGCAAACAAACATGGCAACTCGCTCGACCAATCAATTACGGAAGGATGTCTGAAAGAAAAAAAACATGAGTGATGTAGTTGCAGGTCGAAATTAGTAAAGAGGAACAAGTACAGCTCAGTACATGAACAAAAAGTCCTGTTTTTTTTTTTTTATCAAATATGCATATTTGTGAACATTCATGCATATCCATTAGGATCTATGCAGATACATGTCTACGTAGATATAAAGAGTCTACACACCCCTGTTCAAATGCCAAGATCATAAAAAGGTGAGACCAATATGAATTATTTATAACCTTGTGTAATGTGACCTAAGGGAAAAAAATCTTGATAAGGGAAAGGTTATAAAAAAAACAAAAAAAAAACCAAGAAGGAACATTTGGAATTATTTTTGTTCAAGTGTCCACACCTGGTATGGATATGTTCAGAACTCTTCTTCACTTTGGATAAAGTTCAGATGTTCTAGTAGTCTCATACATGAATGCTGGGGAAAAACATTGCTCTAATTTTTTTGTATGGCATTTAAACAAGGGTGTGTAGATTTTCCATCCACTGCATACTTGTATCTCCATCATAGAAACGCTGCAATCAAAAACCGGAAGGAAGTGGATATAAATAGGATGCGGTGGTTTGGAGGTGTAGCAGCACAACAGGAGGGAGGAAATGGATCCTTGAGGGGGGAGGGGGTAAAAACGTGGTCTACTGGGGGATGTACGAGTCTTGGGCCCATTCCCCCGCGTCACCCCTCTTTTTGGGCTCTCGTTCGTAGTGGTGGTGGTCCCGCGCCGGCCTTTGTTGTTGTTGTTGATGGTGGTGACTGCGCTGCTTGTTACGTTCATTGTGGTCCTGCTCGCGTTCCTTGGTGCGATGGTGGTGGTGATGATGATGGTGGTGGTGGTGGTTGTGGTCCCGGTGGCCTTGTTGAGGCTCCCTTAAGTCCTCCTCCTCCTCCTCCTCCATTTCTTCCTGGTTGGTGTCCTCATGCTGCAGCTGTTGGTGGTGCTGAGGGAGGAGCTGAGTGTGAGGCTCCACGTAAGCGTCGTCTTTGTTCTCCCGGTTCTCGGGGCTCTCAGAGTCCAGCGTCTCTTGCCGGCCGAGGCCCCTGCTTCGGTGGTGGTGATGGTGGTGATGGTGATGTCGGTGGTGGTTGTGGTTCTCGGTCCTGGTGGAAGAAGAGCGGTGCTGGGCATGAGGCGCTCCTCTCCTGGACGACTCGGTCCTCGGGGGGCGCTCCTCCTCGATGGCAGCGTCCTCCTCGCCGTCGGCCTGCTCCTGGTCCTGGTTCTGATGATGGTAGTGATGGTCCTCTCTGGAGCCTTTCCGCTCCACTATTGCCTTTTCTGCTCGATGCTCTGCACCGCCACCCTGATGTGGAACAGGAGGAATGATTAGCCAAACAATGTTGCAATAATAATGTCCTAATTCTTGATGCATTTTGGTGTCAATATGTTTGTGAATTTTTGATTGGTTCGGTAGTATGTTCTAATTTCACTCATTTTCATTTTAATCATGTTTTATTGATAACAATTTTTAAATATGAGCTAACATTAATTTCAATAACATTTAGTAGCCGCTGCAAAAATAAAAATTCAAAATAGCCTCTTTAGAATGTCATCTTATCTACATGTCATCGTAATATTCCTTTTTGGTTGGCTGGTAGAAATTGTGCGTTCCGTCGTTACTACAATATATATTTTCATGTTTTATGATTTAGTTTTAATATGGGGGACGGTGGCGCACTGGGTAGCACGTCCGCCTCACAGGGTGCGGGTTCGATTCCAGCTCCAGCCCTCCCTGTGTGGAGTTTGCATGTTCTCCCCGGGCCCGCGTGGGTTTTCTCCGGGCACTCCGGTTTCCTCCCACATTCCAAAAACATGCTTGGTAGGCCGATTGAAGACTCCAAATTGTCCCTAGGTGTGAGTGTGTGTGCGATTGGTTGTCTGTCTCTGTGTGCCCTGCGATTGGCTGGCAACCGGTTCAGGGTGTCCCCCGCCTACTGCCCGATGACGGCTGGGATAGGCTCCAGCACGCCCGCGACCCCCGTGGGGACTAAGCGGTTCAGAAAATGGATGGATGGATAGTTTTAATATGTTAAATCTTTTGAATTTTCAGTTCTATATTTTAATTCAAATATTTGGTATGTGGCTTTCATTAAAATATGACATTTCAAGTTTTGCTGTGCATTTGTCATTGCATGTGAGACGCAGCAACGTTTCGGCACCTGCACGCCGGACGAGGAGGGCAAGGGGGCGGCGGGCGTCTTGGTCAGCGACGGCTCCGGGGCGTCACAGCCATTCGGGTGCGTGCTCTTCCAATAGGCCTCCAGGTAGTCAGCCATGTGCTCGCACGCATCCTCCAGCTGGTTCTCGTCCAGGATGATGTCAAACATCTCCTGAGGGCGGCCAAAAAGAAAAGCATGTTAATAAAAAAAGTCAGAACAATGAACAACTAACAAGTTACGGGGGGCTTACAGGCGGGCACTGAGCTAGCTTGTCGGCCGCCACCATCTGGACGTTGAGGTGTTTGGCTTGAGACTTGCCTCGTGACTTGATCAGTCTCTGCAGCACCTGAAGGCAACACCCAAAAGTTGTATGCAGAAAATAAAACTTTTATTTGATAAGAGGTGAACCCATGGAGATGTGTTGCAGTTTCCATGGCGATGGACGGGAGCGTCTCCTCACCTTGGGGGAGGTGATCTTGACGTAGACAATGATGGGGGCCAGCGACGTCTTGCCCAGCTGCGACGGGTGGTTGATGGTGTCGGCGTCCAGGATAACCAGCTGCAGTGTCCGCGCCAGCTCAAAGATGCGCTCTCTCTCTCTCTGGACCTCAGCTGAAAGGGGCACAATTGAAAATATTTGAAGGGCGTTCGAGGACGGGGGAAGGTGGCAACAGACGGTGTGAGCCGCGCTTGGACAAAAGCAACATCAGGATTTCCTAACGTGGTGAAAATTTTATTCATTATTTTTACCGTTAGTAGTTTTGTTTTGCCGCGACATTTTTCAAGTCAACAACCACAGCCGCCTCACCCAAGTTGGAGCGCGTGTTGGAGCGCTCGATGATGGCGTGCTTGCTGGGATGGTTCAGGACGGAGCGCTTGGCGAGCGAGATGTCGGCCGTGACGCGAGTGATGGAGATTCTGCGAGCAAAAGCAAAATGACAAAAGAGATTACATAACGTATATTTAATGGACGTAACGCGAGGGGGTGGGCACCCCCAGTACAATATCAAGTGTACATGGGCCACCTATAAAATTGCATGTGTGTGAGTGTGTGCACTCAAATATGTGTCCCGGGCCTCAGACGAGTCCGCATTGAAAAAGCAGAATCCCGCTCAGCCTCAAAGAAGAGGTCCACTATAGCCTATTAAGGACATGCCTATTTAAAGCAGCACCACACTCGCGTCTCCCCGGGCCAACTTGTTACTTTCTCCCCAGGGGAGGTGGGGGGGGGGATACTTTAGGGTGGATGAGGAAGGAAGCAGGATGAGAACCTACCGTCCCTCAAATCGGTGCTTCAAAAAGTCAAACAGTGCTTTTTGCATCATGTCGGTCACCTGTGAGCAGAAAACACAAACAATCCAATTGAAAGCGTCTCTTTCTGTCCTGTGGGCGCATTTGTGCAGCTCAAACGCACCTCGTAGCCCTTCAGCGACGGTCCAACCAGAACCACGGGCCGCATGGAAGGCACAACATCATATGGAGGAATGTGTTCCGTCTTTTGGAGAGAAAACAACAACATTCACAGCGCTGAGGCATTCTGGACCATGACATGAGACCATTCCTATACAAATGACATTGTAAGCTTTGGGCAGAAAGGAGTGAACAAGGAAAGAAAACAAAGCATGAAGTGTGTCACGTAATATTTAGAATATGTATCGGAAGGTTGTGAATTCAGAAAGGAGCAAGTACGCTAGCAGAAGAAAGTAAACCGGCGCGACTTACCGACTTCTGCTTCTGCTTGGCTGCGGTGAGCAGAGAGAGGGAGAGAGAAAGAAAAAGTTACAGAGAAGTAGAAAGGCGCATGCTAGCCGTGCTCGGCGGAGGATGAGAAGCTGAGGGCATTCGCTGGGCGGGTGGGCAGAGGAGGAACGCGGGAAGGGCGGCCGTCCGCTTTACCTTCTTAAAAAAGGGCATTCGTTTCTCTTTTGCTAATGGGGACGTGAGAGTGTTAGCACCGCCGCATCGAGGGGAGCGCAGGATGACCGGCGGCTCGTTGTCGTCCGCGTCTAAGCCTGTGGCGTCTAAGTCAACGGCTGTCGATGGCGGGGGGAGAATTATGGATGGAAAGGAAAGGAAGGGAAGGGAATGGAATGTCAGCTCGCCTATGCGTGACACTTACCAGACGAAGGAGGAGTTGACTTGCGGGAGTTCGAAACCACTTCACCTAAACTTGATGAGGAGTTTGCTCCCAGTTTGCTGAAACAATACGGAATCAGATTCAATTTTAAATTAAACAAAATGATTTTTTTTTTTTTTTTTTATTAAAATGATTTTTTTCTTACCTGGAATGGAACTTGCCCTGTTTGGCTCTCAGCTCTTGGAGGACTCGCATGTTTTCCAGCTTGACCGGACTGGGAATGAAACCAATTTCGCAGCCTTCCTTCACCAGACGGCCTATCCACCAGTCGTTGTTGAATTTCTACGGCAAAGGAACGCCGAGATTTTTGGCCGGCAGCTTCGCCTTCAAGAAAGGCCATGTTGCGATCGGGTCGTCACCTCTTTGACGTGGAGGAAGTCTTTGGCCTCGAACGAAAGCGCCATGCCGGGGACGGGGACATCGTCCTCGTGACAGGGGCTGTAGTTGACGTTTGTGCGGACGGCGAACGCAACCGGTTTTGTCTGACAGGAAAGCAAATAAAAACTGTTTTAAAAAAAAAAAAAAATCAACCAACTTTAAGGAACCAGTTGCTTGTCATGTGTCCCCAGTCTCGTTATTCTGCAAGTCAAAGCAAAAAATACTTTTTTCCCCCTGCAACACTTTCCTTAATTACCTTTGCTAATGCTAACGGGCAAATTCTGGCACACGCAGGTGGCGAGTAGTTATTGAGATGCGCAAATTGACGCAGATCCAAGTGGAGATTTGTTTTGGTGCTCTGCACTCTGCTGAGTGAATTGAAAGTTGAACTTTATGATTTGTGGCTGTGGAGGTTTTGGCCAATGGCACGTGAAGTTTGCCGCCTGAAGGTTGTCGTCACCCATCTCTCGGGCGTGTCGTACCTTGGCCTTGTCGAGCTGCGCCTGAGCTTGCCTCTCTGCCTCTCTGCGCACTGCCTCCTTGTCCTCCTCCAGAGACACATCAGAGTCCGACGGACGGCTGGTGTAGGAATCGGCCGAACCCTTGATTGTGAGTGAGAAAAAAAAAAAAAAAACATCAAAACAAGACATGGCAGGAATAGTGTTGGAAGTGGCTCATCTGCTCCCGTACACAACTTTGACACCCACACGGGGGGGGGGGGGGGGGGGGGGGGGGCTTTCATTCATCTCACTGCAGCAGCACAACACGCCGAGTTAAAAATAGCTCCCCTCATTAGAATTGCCCAGCCGTTGCACGCGTGCCGCGACAGCGGATCGCTCCGTTGTCTGCGTTACGTTGGGATTATGCAAGGAAAGTCGTATGGGTGCAAAAATGCTTAATTATCTGCTCATGTTCGGCCAAGTGCTTCAGAACTTCAGAATGGGACGCCGCTTCACAGTGTTGTTGCTCAACCCCCCCTAAAGTTTGAAGGAATATTTCATGAAAGCTTAGGTTAACATTATGAGGCGTGATAACGAAACACCGTCACCGCATCTTACGGGCGGCGGTAAAGAACTTGACGAACGTCGGCTTACGTAGACATCCGAGCTCTTGACGCGACCTCCCTTGGCTCTTTTCAGCAGGCGGACCCAGGTGGCCTTCATCGGCCACGCCGCTACACTTGGAGTCCACTTGGAACCGGCGCCGCCGCGGTCAAGTTCACGCCGGCGCTGCACTGGCTACAGGTAGACTGACGCTACATCAACGGCTCCCTTTGAACGCCTCGCCGGGGAATGCCGCTTTCATTTCCAGCCCTGTCGCTTGATGAGGAATCCGCAGGAGCCGCCTGCCCCGCGCATCTTCTCAAACGGCTGCAGCAGGTGCCGACCGCCGGGATGAGTCAGGTGGCGGCGATGCACTGCATCCTCCCATCCCCGTTACCACTTGACATGCAGACAGCCGATCCGTCCCGACTCTTCTCCTTGATGCTAATGAAATCTCGCAGGTGCTGCCGCCGCCGCCCTGACGCAAGCTTCAGCTCTCTGCATTTGTCACAAGCTCGCCTGTGCTATTTCAGTGATTCTGCCGCTCTGTCTCCGTCCACCCCTCCTCCTCCTCCTCTTTCCCCTCCTCCTCTTCCGTCACTCCCTACATTTTTTCCCTCAGTTACCCCCCAACATTGCATCCATCTGCTTGCATTGCGGGGCTCTGGCTGGGTTGTTTGTTGCACAATCACCACAACGCCTCCTGCACGTGTGCCACTTGCTGCAGCGAGTAAAGGTGACATGACACAATCGTGTCCACGCTGACATGCTTTTACAGGGTCTCGATGTTTTCTGCAGCGTTGAGGCTGCAATTACATCATCCAAGTGTTGACTTGTTTTGCTTCACTTCTGTGCGCATTTACTTCCTTTTCAATTTCAAGATGGAACCACTAGCTGGAGCAAAGATATCTTTATTTAAAACTCCAAAGTGCCATCGCAAAGCCACACGGGACAATGAGCATAATTAGCGCGTTAATTAAAAAATTCTCGTCTCTGTTCAGGAGCAGACTAAGTTAGACTTGGCTGAGAGAGGTTACTAAAAATGTCTCCGCCGCTGCGCCAATGACGCATGTTGCTCCCATGGACCGGTCGCAGGGTTGCGTGAGTTCGGAGGTCATCCGGTATGGCTGCCGGAATAAACGGATTTATTCATTTATTTATTTTTTACGAGTGGTGTTGACTCCCCAAGGAGTCCTCACCGTACATTGAAAGCTAACACACTAATGAGCAGCGATTAGCCCAAATAATCAACGCAACATTTATCCAGTTGTTTGACACGCACACCAGCCCGAAATCCACAACCTGATCCCGAGTGGGTGTCAAGTATGTGATTGAGCTCCACAAGGCAGGACGCAGATGCTGTTCCGAGGCCGTAAAGGTGAAGAGACTGGTGGCCCGGATGAGGCAAGGGATGACAAAGACGTGTTTGGACAGAATGAGCCCGGGGCCGCTTCGCCGGGTCAACCTCCCTGTCTACTCCCACACCCAGAGTGACGGCACTAATGAGCATCGAGAAACACAATAACACTGCTCTGATCCACTTGGACTGGGATCTCCTCATTCACTTCATGTCCACCTTTGGCCATCCAAGCCAGATCCCATCATGAGTGCTGCCTTCTGTTGTCTCCCACTGGGATTTCCCAGCGCGCTCTGGCTTCTATGCATCCACTCCGGGAGGGGTGGGGGGTGGGGGGGGCAGAGAGGCTTGCATTTTCTACAAAGTGACCTTCAGCGATAGTGGTTCCTTCTCAGTGCAGAGAAAATGATATTTATATTTCATAAATACAACAGCTTAAAATATTTTGTTGGATGTGGACCAAGAAAAGCTTCTTCTACATTTGGTGTTCTGTATGGCGCGCTAATGAGTCTTGCGGCATGGCGAGAAAGAGTGATGGCGGTGCTGCCGCACAGCCATCAAGGTGACACCGACGGGCCTGGGAAAAGTGTTTACCAAGCAATCCAAGAGCCAGCGCATTAGGTAAGTGCATTGTCCCATCACCTTGATGGACTTGCTGGCTGTCAATCACATGACAAGCTATCGTGGCTAGCAAGACGTGAGAACCGGGCGCTGCTATGCTACGATGACTACCGCTAAACTCAAGGCAATCCGAATTTGGATTCAAACCAAAAAGTGAATCGATATCAAATTGTAGCCTTTATCCATTTGAATTTTATTGTTCAGAACGTAAGGACTCGGGATAAAAACCAAATGTCACTTTAAAAAGCTAAAAGCAGGGCGATATTGATTAACTGAAATGTATGATGTTCAAGGCCAGACAGAGAGAGAAAAAAAGTGGTTTTAGGGCTTCTAGCGGCATATTATGATTTCATCGCGGCTCGCTAATAAATATTACCTCCGACTGGCGGCTGCTGTCCCTGACAGACGCATCGCTCTCATTAGCAGTCAATCCCCTCACTGCGAGGATCTTCTTTATCTAGCAGCTCGCTCCCTCGGCGGACATCGGGCGCTATAATAGGATGACGGCTGATGAAGAGGATACACTTAAGTGAGAGAGGCCGACCTGTGGGGATGGGGGGGTGGGGGTGGGGGGCTATACTTCTATTTTACGCCAGCGTCATCAATATTCCGGCAGCTCTCTGGCGTGCGAGGTGTAAGACTGCGAGATGATTGATGAGAGCTGGCCGAGAGAACGGAGTGAGTAGCAAGCTAACCGTCTCCAGTCAAACGTTAACAGCCGACAAATGGACCGGGTTCTACATTTACACGTTTTGCCTCTGCTTCCATTTCACGTGGACTGGCTGAAGTGAGGGGGGGGGTGGTGACGTCACACTTTTTGGGTTCAACAAGTTCTACTGTAGATACCGTAAAAGCACCGCCACATCTTTTTATGAGAAACTGCATCCAGTGTGTGCAAAAAAAGGCTGATATTTTCTCTTCTGGCTGCTGAGGTCACAAAGTTCACAGCGTACCTTGACAAAGAGCTTGGGAACGATCCAAAGATCAGCTGACTCGGTTGAAACAATGCTTTGCACGCTGCAAAGTAGCAGCGAAAGTGATCTTCAAGAACAAAGCGTGGGATAACGCCCCTTCAAATGTGCCCCAATAACCTCCATTCTGACAGAATCTAAGCCCTTCCCCTTGCAAAGAGAGGAAGGAAGAATAACCTCGCAAAAGCCTGAAAAAAAAGTTCTCCTCAAACTCACCAAATCCGAGTCCTCGCTAGCCGAGTGAAACATTTCTGCCGGGAGGGAAAAAAAACTGAAAAAATCTCAGCGGCTGCCCATCTCTGTTGCGCAGCACAGGAATTCCTCAGCCTTTTTCGCTTCCGAAAAAAAAGTATGAGCCGGGAGAGGAGTTATAAGTTCCTTCTCAGTCCTCCTTTGGCCTACTTTTGAGGCGCGGAGAGAGGACGAGTGTCTTTCCCACGCTGGGAGTCTACTCCTTTGGAACGCCACAACCATCCACTAGACCCAAAAAACAACCCCCCCACCCCTTTCCTCCCCAACCTCTGTCCCTCCCACACACATACACACACGCACACACACGTAACGGGTAAGCAAGGAAGATCTCTGGCCAACAGGGCTGGCTTGAAAATTCCAGAAAGCAGCTGCAGCCGCTTTCTTTTATGCCCGCGTGCGTGTGTGGAGTTTACACGAGTTCCATTTTGCCTAAAAAGAAGCTAGGTTTTTGTGTGTGTGTGTCTTACTGTATAGCCTGGAGCACGTGTTGGTGAGACCCGAGATATCAGGAAGTCATTATCTGCGCGACACGACGCGGCGATGGTCACGGTTATCGGAAGCAGAGGCCGCCGAAAGTTTCCGTTTGTTTGATTTGATTCGCTCAACATTAATGATAAAAAGAAATTAGAACTAAAAGCCAAATTTGTAAGTCCTTCTCCCCCCGAGTGAGTTGTTTTATGGGCGGCCCAGGCTAAATCCTGGATTATATTGGGTTTGATCAGGGTTAGGATTCCGCAAGGATTATGTTGTGGAGCGTGTGCTCGGCACGTGACAAAGCAAAGAGTCGTCGGCGCCAGACTAAACAATGCTTTCGAGAAGCACGTCCAGCTTTGACCTTCATCATCAGGCTGACTAAAGACTTGCCGATTCAGCAGTTTCATTGTCGTGCTCTGATGCGCTCCTTAAATCGGAAACTACGCACTTGATTAAATTGTCTTCAATTATCAATTCATTGGTTACTTTTAAATCATTAGAAGACATTAGATATTTTTGGATGGGCAGAGTGACTTAGAAGGAGAAACTTTGCTAATGCGAGCTTCAACAAAGACATCAACGTTGCTAACAGCACTTCAAACGACAGGACCGAGCTTCTCGCTTGTAGGTGACTTCCTAAAGTCTCCACAGGGAAGCGCAGAAAATAAAAGACATTATGAGGTAATTCCGCACGCGTGGTGTCAAAATGAAGGTCGGACTAATTGAGCTCGAGCCTCGAGGGAGGAAAGGCCGCATGCCGAGTGAGTGACTGGTGATCAGGAACTCGGAGCTGATGTCGCTAGCCGCCGACTAAAAATACATCGGAAAAAAAAAATGATAGGCAACAACCAGCCAGTAATGTGACCAAGCATCCGGCGAGCAAGCCGTTCGTTCTCTAGCTAAAAGTGAGAAAACTGTTGGCAAGCAGCTCAAAACCAAAAGCGGCCATTTTGAGTCTCGAGTCACTCGCAATTAACAATAACAGTCCACAGCTTCACATTGCCAAAAAGCATCGACGGGGATCACGAATTAATTTGTCACAATGAGACAAGGTCAGACCAGCGGTGAAGTGAAAAAAAGCAACGGACAAGAGACTCCATTGATTTAAAAAAACAAATGGGCCAACATCAACAACTGTGTGTTCTTTGCCATAGCCGCCATTCAACATTTGTCAAAACACACGGAGGACTTGGCAAGAGTGCCACAACTTCACGTGCTACCCTGATAATATTTTTTTTTTTAGTAAATAACCTGGAATACTTTTGACCAATTGTTGGACGCTATAACGGATATCAGACTCATCTTTAGAATCTAAACGAAGGCACGGATGGAAAATCTTGCCTGGGGCCTGACGGGACTCTGATTCCTAACTAATGAAGCCCGTGAGGGCCGGCAGCCAGCATCTGACCGGGGTTACCTAGATACGGGACACGCCACGTCACTCGAGCCGCGCCACCATCTCTAATTACAGACATCGAGACCAAGAAGGCTCGCCAAGGGTGGGGGGGAAAAAAAAAAAAAAAAGGACAGAAAGGAACAAAGAGCAACACTTCTTGTTTCCTCTTCACGGCGATCTTGAGTATTCTGATTAAAATGATTGAAAGGATTTGAGAGTAAAATCAAATCTGAGTCAGTTTGTTTCACTTCAGCACAAAATTTCACTTGCTCATCATCGACATTTGCATTCAGTTGACGGACTAACGCAAGTTTATCTTTGGCAATCCAGCGCTTCTCCCTAAATTGATATTCAAAGCGCAGGGCGACATCAGCAGACTGTGACGACGGCAAAACAAATCCAAAGTCAGACCCGAGACGCTCTTGTTTTTTTTTTTTTGCTTTACCTTTGGTTTCTTGGACATGCTCGTCCTCCCTCAACGCCGAAACGACCTGCGGCCGGCGCTGCTCTGGCTCCTCAGCGCGACTGCCGGCTGACACGCGCTTAAGCTGCCGTGGTGTCATTGTTCGCTGCGAAGTGTTTTTCCCGCTGGCCGAGCATTAAGCTTTAATTTCATAGGATGACATCTGTTGCGTAGTTAACTAAATGGCACTCAACGAGGAAGATTTTTTTTTTTTTTGGGGGGGGGGCAGCACCATACAGACGAAAACATGTTTTAATTTTGCTACTGCGGAGAGCTTTCGTGATAATGACAAGCAAATGTGACGCCGTGACCGGACAAACTAGAGCGAGTCAGAGTAACATCTGGCGCAATAATCTGCCTGGCGACGACTGACGACCGTCGCTGCGTTGCACGCCGGTCCTAAATTTTTTTTTTTTTAGTTGAACCCCGAATGCTGATTAATATTCAATAAAGGTTTTACATGAAGAATGGGGGGGGTACTGGAAATAGAAATATAGTATATACACAAAAATACATAAATAAAAATTTATAGTAGAGTGCCCCATGCCCAAGTAGCTGATTTCATCCCTGCAAAACCACTCTCACTCTAATCTCCCTTGATCCAGCTGCACTAGCAAAGAATTACATGCCAGAATTACATTTTTTTTTTAGATAAATAAACAGGAACCATAATAAAGATTGTGACGGGTGTTCCTGCACTTGCGAACAAATTTAAGAGTCAAGCTAAAAAGCAAAAGTCGTCGATAACTTTCTCGGACCGCCATCCGAGTTGGCAGAGCAGTCGGCAGATTTTATAAAGTGGACATGTAGTAGCTTTCCGTTATATAATAGTTAAATCTCTAAAGCCTCTCTTTGGAAAGGCTCGCTGGCACAGGAGCATCAAAAACGGGCGCAAACACACTGGCGGCGACCATCGTGTTCTGTTCACGCACGCACGACGCAAACACTCTGCTTACCCACGACACATTTTTGTTCTTGGAGTGTCTGAGCATGGCAACAGGAGCGGGCCTGTCCAGACGAGTCTTCCGAAGACCCGGGGATCAGGGCTGCTGGCCAGAGGGCGGCCTTCCCGGTGACCCCGAATTGCCCGGCATCCGCCCAAAAAAATCTCCAAGTCTTGCGGGAAAATACAAATCTCGTGAACTCCTCCTGACAGCAGAAAACGACCTGAGTGCTTACGTATTGGCGGCGAGTATGAATATGAAAGGTCCCAGCGGCAGGTTTAACCCCGCCCAGCTGAGCCCCCGGCCGGCACGCTACCAATCGTGCTGCGGTTTGCCGTGGCCTGGCTCCCGAGGGCCAGCTTAGAGGCGGATGAGCCTTCTCCGTGGAGGAGAGGGCTGCTGTCATTAGATGCCACAACAACCAGAACTGAAGGAAACCAAAACGACACTAGACGTCAGGTTTTCAACGCCAGACTTCCCGCAGCGCCTTGATCCACTTTTAACAGCGGCTCTTAATTAATTGTTTATAGCCGCATTGGCCGGCAGCCCTCGTCAAGAGGTCGCCCGCGTGCCGCCGCCCCTAATTAGCTCCGCGGAACATCTGCAGATGTTTTAAATGAGGCTCAGAGCGCCCGGCTCCCTCTCCGGCTTGCGCTCGAGTGGAAAGGCGAGCTGAGAATACATCACACTTTCCGGTCTTTTTACAAAGATGATGTAAAAGTGCTACAAGAATTCCGAGACATTCCTTTAAGTCTCTGTCGCCAATTAGTCGCTCCCTTTCCGGACAGTTTTACATTCTCTGGAAAAGTCGAAAAATGCTCGGCGCTTGCCAAAAGAAGTCCCTGGCCCCAAAAAGCTCCTCCCCAGGCGGCTTCCAGAAACGTTGACTGAGGTATCGGCCTTAGGTGGAGTTTTCTGGAAGAAACTCATACCAAAGTCAACTCTAGATTCATATTTTAGTTCGTTTTGTTTAGGTATAAAATATATTTACAGAATGTGTTCTGTAGTCCAACTTGACTGGCTGGCCTCCATTCACAATTTTTTCTGACTAGGAGGGGGGGAGGGGTGGATGTCTTACATTCCCGGAGTTTCCATGAGTCGCGTCTGGGACCGTCTACTCTAGCCTGTCAGGAAACGGCACGCTTCACATTCCATCTGGAGCGGAATTGTCATTTTGATGATGTAACACTGACATGTAAGTGGAGCATCGTAGAACTAGCGGCGGGGAACGGCAGCTGGAGCGCAATTACTGCTCCGAGTTTTCTTTTTTTTTTTTTTAATACATGACATTGATGATATTAAATTTCACCGCACCTGAACTCAGCGCGTGAACACCTTACCACACGCCGAGGCTCACCAGCCAAGTGTGGCTGGGCAACAGCTGGTCCGACACTAATCCACTCATCAGTTAAATTAAAGCTTACTCAATTGTGAGGTGAACGTTGCTCCAGCGCAATGTGGAGTCAAACCAATCACTGCAGGAGTCTGAAATATATTCTTTTGGACGAGGGATGGAGCTGTAGACAAATTGTCACGTAATCCAGTGTGAGGTTTGCGACCGACGGATTATTTGGGCCGAGCTCATTACGACACACGCGGGCTTGTCATCGCTGAGTAGTCCAAACGTTTGATTGTGTGATGAGGCCAAAGTGATAGAAGGCCATCTAGTGGCGAACGCAAATGAAAAAGTATCTTAACTGCAGCACGGGAGTAAACACAAAAGATGAAAATGAGTGTTGGGGTAAGGTGGAGTAAACTGCTGACAAACTAAGCAACGCTCAAAAATGAAGAACTGGAGCAGAATGGTCGATTTCCGAGCCCACTGATGAATAGGAAGCGTCAAACTTACATATGGAAGCGCTTCTTTCCGGCGATGGCCCAGCCCGCAGCACGGCATGAAGTGGACCGGGGAAGGGAGGGACGGACGGGGGCTACCTGTCGGGCGGCGGCATCCACTCAGCCTCGGTCCGCCCCGGTGTATCCTTGACGTGGGTTGAGACGACTTGAAGTCGGAAAGCCTGTCGTTGTCATCATCATCGTCTTGTAGCCATCTTGTGACGGCAGGATCCACTTGAGCTCCTCAGGTCGGACCTGTCCCCGCCCCAAAAAAAAAATCCTCTGCAGTGCTACAGTTTTTGCAGGGCTGCTTCCAGCCACTCACTCGCTGTGGCACACGAGTTGCTGCTCGCCACAAAGGCTTGTGGAGGGAGGAGGGGGGTTTGTCCTTTATTGACCGCCGTCCCCTGGCGTCCTACTCGAGAGCGTCCATCCAGATGCGCCTTCTCTCTTTTCTTCTCTTGACTTTGAGCCCCCACCTTCCCTTTCGCAACTTGAACGCTCTGCCAGTCAGTCCTCATTTGCATTGCATTAGCCTTTATGCAGCAATGTGCTTCCCTTTCAAAACCACAAAATACAGCAGTGCCTGAGGTGCAAAAAGATCGGACTATAGAAAAGTCTTTCAGGGGATTCACAGTCGTGCCCAAAGTCAGCTAGGATAAGTTCCAGCTCACCTGTGACGCTCAAGTGGACAAACGCTATAGAAAACGACCTCATGTTCAAACACTTGCAATTATCACATTCCTCCACTAGATGGGAGTCTAACACCGAGCTCACGACTGCAGTCTAACGCTACAAACTACACAAAAGACCATCACTGCAGGTTATAACAGCACTTAAGGAGGACCAAGAGTGTCAAAATGGAATAAGCAAGTAATCAAATATGCTAATAATGATTTAATTAGTAAGAATTGACGAATAAATATTGAAATAAAAAAACTCAAATTGGCAGTCTTGGAATTCTATAAACATCCAGCCCTCTTGTACAGGTTACATAATAGCACAGGAGAGGTCGCCAGGTCTGATAAGATGCTAATCAGGAGGATGTGACGTCATTCATTAGGCAAAAAGAAGGCAGGAAATTAAAAGCCCGCAATCAGTGGCGGAATGCAACCGGGTTTTCCTGACCCGGCCGTGGCCTCAAGTTTGTGAGCGCGACCAGGAGGAAGTAGGGCGTGAAATGACCTCAGACAACATACAGACTTCAATGTTGGAGCAAATCATTTCTGTCGGTACCATATTTGATACCACAATTAGGACAAGAGCTATTTTTAGACCGGTGCCTAAGCAGTCCTTCAAAAGTTCAGTAGTGTTTATTCTGTGCTTCGCTAGAAGCGTTTGTTGATTGTTTTTAGACAAGTTCTAAATCAGGAAAGCGTATTAATATAGTCTTGGGGGAGGGGTGTTTTCTTACGATGCACAGGGATGGCAAACGGGAAATTCGTCAGAGCAGAAACAAGGTCCAAGAGGCTCATTCACAAGTTGTCAGCGAAGCTGAGTGCAAACAGGCCTTTTTGCGCTTGGTGCCAAAAAAATAAGACCATGCGCGCCTCCTCCTAAAAAGGGAGAAACATTTCGGCAAGGGCACCCATCCCGCCCTGTGCAGGTCTCTACATTCTACAAAGTACAGACGAGTAAAAGGCATACCTCGCCAGTTCTGCTTTATAACAGGAGATGCGAGTGCCGCTGCCGCCGCGGAGGCGGTGTTTACACAAGACTGTCAGGGCAGCATACATACAAAGTCAGGACTGATGGATGATGATGATGACCACGAGATCACAGAACTTATGCTTAGTTTGTTTTTACCGGCACACATTTACACAGAAACATGCTGTTTCCGAGAAGGGATAGGAAATGGGCTCAAAGGACATTAAATGCATTAAATGGGGGGGGTTAGGGTTACACAAATTACAACAGTTGAGATCTCAATATGAGTGAGCGAGTTTGTTTGTTTGCAAGAGCAGAAAGTATGGTTACCCCTTACCTGACGTACGAGGCTGTTGGTGGTGGTGTCCGAGGAGGTGCTCCCGTTCAAACCTTTCAAGCGACATTTCCTGCAGGCTGCTTTGCTGAGACTCTTTAAAAATAAAAATGCATAAATAAAACAATTAAGCAGCTAGCTTGACTGATTGACTGGCCGACTGAAGGCCACGAATGAGCACTCAACTTAGCTTTTAATTAACAATAATCAAAACAGCAGTAAAAATATTATTAATACACATACAACTAATTCTGATAACACTATAAGAGTAAAAAGAAGTACCAACAAAAGTCTTAAAAGTGGAACTGACCTTCACCAGGAAGTAAAGCAAACTTAAATGTCGCCGTAGATTCGATTCACCGGTCACCTGAGTAATTTGATTTAACTGTGATTTAAAAAATACGCTCGTAGCACACTTGACCCAAAACAACTTTGATTTACGCAGTACAGAGTAATGAAAAAGTAGTAAACGTGACACAAAACGACACTAGGGGTAAACATAAACCGAAGCCAAAATCTCGCCGCAGTTGAGAACGAGACTGACATTTTCACCTGCGAACTTTTAAAGACTAAAAAAAACGATTTAACTTACTTGAAACACCGACTGCTGCGAGTCAACGTCCATTTATGGGCCAGCCGTTGTTTCTTTCTTTTTTTCAGACGTAGCAACGACAAAAATCACGAAGCACGCACACGGTGAAGCTCTCGACCATCTCGAGGCATTTTCATCTCTGCCAGCGGGCCTGACGAGGCTGCTCCTCCGCCGGGGTCGTCAAGTTGGCCGAAGCGAGAGGAGCTTGAAACTGCAGCTCCGGTGATAACGATAGAAGTTTTACAGCCTGCGGCATCACATCTATTTTGCTGCCCACACTGGATGCTCAATGTGTGTACCCGTCCGTCTCTCCGTCTGTCCATCCTTCCTTCCACCGCCTCTTCATGACAACACTCCAAGAGAAAGAAATGAAGTTAATGTCTGAAACAGTTCATTTTTATTTATATCAAAATGCAAAGAGAAGTAATTATGTTTTTCACACTTTAAAGCGGAATTCAAGATAGGTCTAAAAAAATTCTTCGTAATATTTTGCATCCGCTTGTCTTCCAGGTTATCCTGTACTGCCCCCTGCTGTTGACAAAACGACGTTACAGTGGCCACACTCACGCTTGACAAAACGACGTTACAGTGGCCACACTCACGCTTGCGAATGTCAACATGGCCAAACTCAGAAAACACATTTTTTTGTGGGATCTCTTAGCAGCTAGCCGTTGCATTACCATAACCACCGATGAATGAACAAAAACTAGGTATGAAAAAAAATAGCACACTCTTCTCACCCATGGAGGGCAGCGATAAGCCTCACAAAGGAGACACCGCCATAAAATATCGCCGTTTATTGTTGTGATTATGATAACACTAGAATTTGAGATCATGTTCAAAGAGTGCGAGCAGCAGGAGACAGGCCCAACCCGACAGGAGGCCAATATTCTGCAGGAGGAACGCAGTTAATGGCCGCCCACTCTGGAAGCGATTCATCTCAGGAAGCTAGCAGAACACAGAAAAAGATGACACAAATATTAATCCACAAGATGAATAAAAGATGTGTGGAGTCCCATTAGTAGTTGTTAGCTTACTTCATACAGATAGCATGTAGTAGCTTATTGCTAGCATAGGGCCATTTATCTCACCATCTCCACCAGTGACAGGTAGAGGAAAATGCCTGCAGTCACTGCAAAGATCCACTGCTGTACATGAGCCTGGGCCGAGACGAAGAGTCCAATGTAGAGGCCTACGAAGGCCGTCAGGGCACTGACAAAATTCATGACCACGGCCGTCTTCACGGGGAGTCCGGAGCTCAGCAGCACCGCAAAATCACCTGCAAGAAAAAGATGTCAGTAAGTAGAAAAAGTGTGTTTGGAATGGTGGAGCAAGTTGTCACCCATCTCGTGCGGGATCTCGTGGCACAAGATGGCCACGGTGGTGGCCATGCCGGTCTCGGGCGAGGAGGAGAAGGCGGCGCCCACCACCAGGCCATCGGCAAAGTTGTGGAGGCTGTCACCAACAATGACCATCACAGCCAGCAAGGGAATGTCACAGCCTGGGGAAACCACGTTAAGGACTTCATCGGTAGTGGACCACATTGCTTTTTCTTTACTTTTTGGTGAAGGTCTCTGCTCTGGAGATGTTTCTGCTTCTTCATCCACTGGTCCCTGCTGGAAAGTTAAACTGCACCTTTGCATTGAAACTGTCCTGAAAGCCAGCTCACAAAACCACAACCCGAATGAGCCTTACCAGCTGGATGGTGGAGATGGACTTGCCCCTCTGGGACGGACCCTTGGAGCCCCCCCGAGAATGGCTCTAAAGGGCAAGGAGAAGCAAAGCCGTGCTTGAGAATTCCAAGTGTTGCTGTCAGGAACTTACATGTCCGTGCTGAGGAACCAGGAAGGAAAAGATCCTCCCCATGAGGAAGAAGCCGTAGATGCCAGCCACCATGCCGACGGTCTTCCACAAATAGTCCGTCTGCTCTGTGAGGTGTTCCTCGTCGTGTCCATGGAGGCCGAGGATCTACAAATAACATTTTTTTGTACATCTTGTCACTGAACACCAACCACTGGTTGAATGACCATGAGGGGCTCACTTGCGGGATGAGGTGAAGGAGAGCATCGCCCGAGAGAGTCCCCACGGCCAGGCCTACAAAAAGCTGCAAGATGAGGCTATAGCTCTCCTGGCAGGAGTTGAAGAAGATGAGGCAGATGCCTAGCATGGATCCCAGCGTGATGAGCAGCACCGCCATCGTGCTGTAGCCATACTCTGAGACCATTAAAAAATCAACATAGGATTTCTAATCATTAGGAATGGAAAATAAGCAAATGAGGTCGGGAAAGAGGAGGTCAAACATCTCACTCTCAAAAGCAGTGGGCTGAGCTCCTCTCGCGGTGCCTTCTGCAGAATGGCACGCGTGGCCTAGCAACTGCTGGATGATGGCCGGGCACATTTGTCCAAACTGCTCCTTCGAAATGGGCAGTTGCGGGTCCAGAGAAAAAATATACACCAGCTGATTGGCTGAAAAACACACCTGAGAACGAGAAAACCCAATGAGCTCTCTGTGCGTCTTCTTTATCTATCCATCGAGTGTTCACCTGCGCCCAGTTGCCAGCTTGGTGCTTGCAACCCTCCAGCGAATGCGCCAACTCGACCCGCGAGCTTCGCTTCTTCCTGTCGTGAGCGTGTGGCTTCTTTCCTTCTCCGCCAACACCAAGCTGGTGAAGAAGTACTTCCAAATCTTCCAGAAGAAGCAAAACTATTACCAAAACTATTTTCAAAAATGGCTCTAAAGAAGAAGAAGGTCTCACCTACAACTTGGAGTTCGCTGGTGCGATTAAGGGAATGAAAGATGTAGTTGGTAAAGAAAGCCGGCGGAGGGAGGTTCCTCTGAGCGAAACAGGGACCCCTCAGGAGGTGACTGACGATGGCAGCAGACACTTTGGCAACGGACGCCATAGCAACACCTTCTTTCACGTTGGTCTCTTCAAGCAGGTGAGCGGCGTCAATACACTGGATCTTCAAATTGGAGGTCGTAGAACCTTCCCGGCTGGAGGTTTTGTTGTCCTGGTTGACAATCTGAAGAATGCTCTGAAGTTCACCCGACGACAGGACGCCGTTGTCCTCTGCCGCGTGGAGATCGGTGAGAGCCCTCAGGTAGAAGTCGTAGCTACGGGCGGGCGAAGAGGACAACCGGCACATATCCGGCAGCTTCACGACGTAGTACAGCAGAAGAGTGGAGAGGCGCTGGAAGTCGTTCTCTGTCAGGTAAGGCTTCTCGTCCTCCTCCAGCACAGAGAGCGCCACGTCCACTGGCAGGCACTGGTGATATCGAGAGCACAAAGGAACTCTGAAATCTCATAGAGGAGCCCCTTGGAGGCTCCGTGTGGAGAGCAAGGGGTGCTCCAAAGAAAGTCACTCAAGCAAGAACGAGCCAAAAAGGTCAAGAACTTAAGCCTCGCATTCCAGCCTTGACAAATGTTCTCAGGAGTTAGCACAAGTCGTTTTGATTGGTGGAGATGGGCCTACCTTGTCACAGACATCTAGAGAAGCACCCGTCCTCTCTGGGCAGTCCACCGCCAGAAGAATTGCAGAGACCAGGATGGCGACATGGTTCTTCTGGAGGCGCGTCTCTTCACCCTGACTGAGCGGCAGATCCAAGACTCGGAGGATGTCTTGTAGGTAGGACTCCAGTCGGACTCGTCCCGGCAGACACATCAGCAACAGCAGGAAACAAGGAACAGCAAATCCTCGGGAGCACATGCTGCTGCGGAGGTCTTCCCAAGATGAAGTGACCATCCAAACGCTTGGCGCTCACCCTCCGCTTGAACTAACCCTTACAGTGTAGCCAAAGCCGACCGGGCCTCTCGGTCCACAACAAAAGGATTAGTGCAGCCAGTCAGAGAGCACGGGGGCAGGGAGAAATCGGCGGGGGGTGAGCACAATTAGTATTTAGAAGAGAAATTATGCTTGGCATTCGAGGCTGGGGAGAAAAAAAAAGTTACATTAAAAACAAGGTCACTGGGAATGAGAACTAGTTCATCTAGTACATGACTCATGTCAGAAGGTTTTATTAATGATCTCTGAGTCCATGCTAATGTTTTTTTTTCTATTCTTCACAAAAAAACTTTTTTGAACATCATCCCACTTTGGGTCAAAACGACCAAGCACAGTAAGAAAAGCCAATTTCTACCTGCCCATAAGGTGATGAAAGGTTAGTGCAGAATTCCAGCTACTAAAAACAAAAAAAACGGGACTTATTGGAAGTAAGCTCTTGAGGATTTGTTCCCATGGAGAGACTTTGGTTGCTGCTAATGGAGGTGAGCAAGCGGCAGAATGTTCTGATTCGCAGTTTTACAAGGGAGAATAATGACCATTTGAATTTTCAATCTATGATTTATTGTATTGAATCTATTTACAATGTCGGCCAGTGAAGGAACGCAAAAGACAAAGAAAAGTCTGGCGAATTAATTTTCCGTAAACATCTTTTGATTTGCGTCACTTCGGAAGAACAATTTAAAAAAAACACAAAAAAAAACACTTTGGATTCTTCAAAGTGAAAAGTCCTATTCACATTTTTTAATCACCTCTTTTGGAGTGTTATTTAGTGTATTCTCAGTACTCACAAGAATTATTAAAATAGAAAAATTGAGTTTGTCATTAGTAAAGATCAGCACTCAGTGGCGTCCGCCTACGATTGTTCGTTCTGCTCAATGTTGCCAACCAGGCTCTTGGTGTCCACCAGAGCTCGGATGGGATTATTAAAGTACAACTTGTTGATGAAATTGGACTCCCCCGAAGGTGAGGAGATAGGCATCTTTTTCCGGAAGAGCAGGAAACCCACCAGTCCCGCCAGGGCCAGAACCACCAGCACCACGGCCACACTGATGCCAGCAGAGCCGTTGGACACCTTTTCTATGATATGAGCTATTTGAAGAAATGTACAACGTGAATATTGAACCCATAAAATTTGCTACTGCATAATTTCTGTACTCACCAACAGCTGGGGGCTTTTCTGTCGGCGTGATGACTGGGAAAAAAAAAAAATCATCTCAGCGTTAAATGTATTTCAACCTTAACACAATTTACTCTTAACTAGCGCTTTGGTGCCAAACATCTAAGTACATTACAAAAAATAATATAAAGAATAAATAAATAAATATAAATATGAATAAATATTTAAAATATGTGCAATTGTGACTAGCGAACTGCAAAGGACGAGAAGGGGCTGCAGACAAAGCCCTGGGGCACGCCTATATTGACTGGAAACCTTTGGGTGTTTTGCAGATGTACGAGCGGTATCTGCTGCAGCTGGTGGTCTTCCATTTGCCGCTGTCGGAGAAGACCTCCACGCACGTCGACTCGGATGCCGGCATGCCCGGCTTCCAGTTGGTGTAGTCCACCGCACTGTTGTCAATCCACGCCCACTGACCTTTTGACAAAGAAGCTCTCTGACTTAGCCGCCATCCGAAAAAGCTAGACGAGTGCAATTCTTACTGTCGTGGGTTTTGTACAAGCCGATCCAAAAGCTCTTGGCACTGTCCTGCAGGACATCCAAGTTTTGTTGGATGAAAAGACTCTCCTGGGGGTCCTCGATGCTTGCCAGAGATGCCCCTGACAAAGAGCCAATCAGGCATACACGTTTTATATCCCACTGAGGTGGTGGTAAAAATCATCCCAGCGTACCCATTCTTAGACATTCCACGGAAGCGTGGGCCCAATTGTCCTTGAGCGAGCTGAAGAAGGTGTAACAATGACCCCGGAAGGGGACCCAAGTTATCTGCTTCTTTGATTCTGGACAATTTCCGGCCAGCTGAGGAGGCTCGATGGGCGCCGAATCTATCAAAAAAATAATAATAATTCAGTGTTGCTAGATGGAGGCAAAGTCCGAGAAGAGGGTTTTACCCCCCCCCCCCCCCCCCCCCCCCGACCTAGTGAGGTCTTGCAAAGCGAGTAGTAAGTGTTGCTGCACGGCGCCGTTTTCCAGGTTTTGTCCACGTCCATGTACACGCAGCCGTAGTTGCTCTTCGGCTCATCTTTGCCCCATCTGGTGTACGACAGCAACCAGTTGTCCACCCACTTGAAGCGACCTCCAGTCTGTCAAGGGGAAACCACGCTCAAGTACTGCTTAGTCAGACATTTTAGAGGTCAACGGGTCTTGCATCTCCTTTACCACATTGCTGTTGAGGCCGATCCACACGGGCTCGTTGAACTTGAAAATCTGCAGCGAGATGTAGGCTTGCGCCACGGGGTCGAGCACGCTGGCCAGCTCAGCGTCGTCCGCCTGGCACTGCCTGCGCGCCTCATCCCAGCGCAGCTTCTGCGTCAGCAGCTTGTACGAGTCGTTGCCCAGCTTGTTGAAGGCCTTCGAAGACATCGTGGTGGCCGCCGGCGCGATCTGGGAATCTTTGGAGAAAAGTCATGTTAGTTGCCCAAAACAGCTTTTACAGTATAGTATAAAAATAACAATGCTTATTTAGTGGTTGTGCCACTGACCAAGATTCCTTTTACAGATGAAACCGCGCTTTTCGACACAATTGTCCACCTTCCAGAGTCCCATTTGTTTCGGGACACTGCCCACCATCATCACACAGTCAAAAACTTGCTGAGGAACAAAAAGTACAGTGGTGGGTGCCTTGAGATTCACAATGCTAGTCTAATGCTAACATATAATAGAAAACGGCCATTGACGTGCTACCGTTAGCATTGGCAGTATGACCAACTGAATACAGACGGTGGAGCAACACACTAATGCAATAATAATAATAGTAATAATAATAATAATAATAATTATTATTATTATTATTATTACAGGCATATATTCTTTATCCTCTGAAAAAAAAAAGGGGAGAGCAAAATATAGACCTCGTCCACTATGGAGTAGCGTCCGTCCGGTGTGGACGTAGGATGCCCTTTGGCCCAGTTGGTGTACAACACGCCTCGGCCATCCGTCCACACAAAGTGCATCTCCCAGTTGACATCGTTCATGCCGATCCACAGGTCCTCCCTGTACCCCGACATCTGTGTGGTCAGGAAGGCTTGAAAAGGAACATTTGGGGATTTGTGTTTTTTGGGGGTTGAGTAGTGAACCGCAAATAAAAGCGAGGACCCGGCGTACCTTGCTCCCTCTCGCTGATGACAGACACCAGATTCCCTCCCTGGTTTTTGCAGTACTCCCTGGCGTCCTGCCACGACTTTCTGTCGGCGCCCACAAACTTATAGCACTGTGAAAACCAGATAAGAAGTCAAGATGACCAAAGAAATAAATCACCAACGAGAGCTTTTGCATGTGAGTGAAATAAAGTTGGAAGAATTCCTCCTCCTCACGCTTACCTTGCCTTGGAATGGCAGCCACTCGGGCGCGCAGCCTCCCTTGGGCTCGGCCGTGGGCATGGCGGTGGCGTTGACGAACACGCTGCTTCTTTTGCAGATGGACGGCAGCTCGAGGCCGCAGTTAATGTCGTTCCAGAAGCCTTCGGGACACACACACACGTTTACAAAATTGTTACGGGCAATTTGAGGTCCTTTTTTAAAATAGACACTGATATTTAGTATTTTTAAGAAAATATATATGTATATATTTTTTTAATCTTCCTTTAAGTGCTGGTCTAATTGATACGATGAGTTTACCCATGCTCTTGTATATGGTCACACAGTTTTCGTCATTGTTGGCAAAGTTGGGCTCATTTTGTTCCCACGCTGTGTACGTCACTGGCGTTTCATCCAACCAGCTGGAGGAAAACACACATTTTCTTCAATGTATTAAAAAATTATTGTGGTGGTGGGGTTAGAAATTTTTGTGAGGTTATGATTTTTACAAATGTACTAATTATTCATTATTTTTTCCTCTATGTGATTTTGGTCTAACGTGCATTTTGAGTTACCTAAAGGAGTGGTCCAGATTGACAATGAGCCCGATGTAGTACTGATTCTCGGAGCCCCTGAGGATCTGTTTCCACAGGAACCTTCTCTCGCTGTCCCCCGTGATGACGGCCAGCTCCGCGAAATTCTTTTTGCAGAAGGCCCGCGCGGCCTCCATGGGCTGCTCATCCATGTTGATGAAGTACTGCGAGTCGTTGTAGACCAGCCAGCCGTCCTCGGTGATGTTGAACGCTGCAAAATCAGCAGAGCACATATTTGAAACGCCACTTGTTTGTTTACATTCCAAATTTACGTTTATGTCTCACCTGGCATGATGACGACGGGTTCGGGTTTGGGAGACACTCCTGTAAATAGAACAGCACTGAATCAATGTGTTGTGTGTGTGTGTGTGTGTGTGGGGGGGGGGGGGGGGGGGGGGGGGCGTGCGTGCGTGTGGGTGTGTACATGTGTGTGTGTGTGTGTTGATTACCTTTGCGTATCTGGCAGATCCAGTCGTTGTAGACCTCGCAGTGTCGGTCATTCCAGTGTCGTCTGTAGCTGATTTGAACTTCCGTACAGTGCTCGGCGTCGTTGTAATTGTTGGGTTCCCCATAGCCCCACTTCTCAAAGCCATACTACATAGTAGTGGAAGGAGGACGAGGAGTTTTAATCATCACGATGAATGCTGGCTGTGATAAAAACAGGTACCCACGGGCGATCCGTCGCTCCAGACGAAACCTTCGTTGGTGCCGAGTAGGCTGAGTCCGATCCAGGCTGCGTCCGATGAGTGAAACCTTGACGGCAGTACCACTTCTTAACATACACGCTAATTTGACCCAGTGTGTGCGTGTGTGTACATACTGCGCATTGCTGAGGTCCTGAGCTCCGTGGATGCTCATCAAGTCTCCATCAATGGCCCTGCAGAAGTCCTTTGCTTCATGCCAAGTCTTCTTCTCATCCTTGCTCTTTTTGTACAGCTGCAAACCGCCAGAATTTTTAATTCATATTTTAAATTTTTAATTTTAGTTAGATTTTATTTCATTCTGACTTGAGGGGGGGTCTCTCACCTTGAAGCAGACGTTCCTGTTGGCCACAGGCACCCACCCAGAGGCGCAGTTGAGGGCGGGCGTAACAGGCGCCGCGGTGGTCACCTGGACACCCTCAGCAACTTTCTTGCAAATGTACTTCTCCTTGCTGCCGCAGCTGACCACGTCCCACAGGCCGGCTGACGTCCCCGTCGCCAAGGCAACGCAGCCCGCTTTGCGGTCTGCGGTTCAGAATCGCGTGGTTCAGGTCAAAGGTTAGTTGAAGAATAAAGAGGAAATGATAGCATTTATTATTAAGAGACACAACTATTTCTAACTTTGAACTTCAATTCATTTTTATATCATTTAAAATTGGCATTTTTGAAATCACATTTTCCAAAAAAACAAAAAACATAATGGTTTTGTTTTCTTTCTTGACTTGAGAGTAACTTGGCAATAAAAATCACAATTGGAGTAGCATACCCGGAATGCCCACATTGAAATACGTGAAGGAGATTTTCCTCTGGCTGGTCCAAGTGAACGTGTGCGTTTCTTCTTTTTTGGAGAGCCCTATCCAGAAGTACTTCTCAGGCCTCAGGCCAACCAAGCTAGTCAGGAAAGCATTCTCGTACCTTTGGGAGAAAGAAATGAGGTCAGTGAAGCGCTCCATGACGAAGCGGCAAACAATCGTACCTGTCGGCCACATCGACGAGGTTCCCGCCATCCTGTGTGCACGCCCGTGTGGCCTCCTCAAATGTTTTCTTCTCAGCTCCGATGGTGTAACAATACGAGTGGTATCTGAGCGAACCCTACAAATATCAACAATGTTGTGAATTTTGTTGGAAAAAAAAAAAAGCATTTCAGATTTAGGCGGGTCCCTCACAAGCGCGCAACCCGGGTTGCTTTCCTGGTGGGTTCCTTCAGCCGCTTTGGAAGAGGCTTTCTTCTTACAGATGTATCCATACGCCTTCTCGCACATTTGGTCGGCCCACCTGCCGCTCTAAAAAGACAAAGGCACCATTTGAATTGTTTTTTCAAAAAAATGCATTCCAAAAACAAACGCTTTTTGCTCACGTCTCCCCGAATGAGTACGCAGTCCTCCTGGAGGTTGGTGGCATGGGTGGGTTCGTCCATTAACCACTGGGTGAAGGTGACCTGCGATCGGTCGGACCACTCGAACAACATCTGGCTCCTCTGATCGTTCAGACCGATCCACAGAATATCTGTTACCACTGAAAAATTTTTTTTTGTGTGCTTTTGAATGATTTGGTCTTGTTTAAGAACGCCAACGCTGGGGCTGCTTACGATATCCCGATTGGGCGATGATGAAGCTCTGCTCTTCGATGTTGTGAATGCTGGCCAGATCGGCGTCATCCCTGCGGCAGGCAGTCAAGGCATCCTTCCACATTTTCTTGCTCCTCTCAATGAAGTAACAATTGCCACCATAAGGGACCCAGTGGTTGGGGCAGAAGCTGGGCTGGTGGACTGCATCCAGAAGATTATCATCGATCAAATTTCCTGTTGCGTAGTCAAGTTGAAATGATCTTACTGGGCGGTGGAGGAAGACTGGTGGAGTTGCCTTTGCGACAAATGTATCCCAGTTTCTTGGTGCAGGTGCTGGTCTCCCATTTGGAGGCCTTGCCGGCATTTAGAGTGGCGCAGTTCATCCCAGGATCGGATGACGGATGACCTGATGGCAAACACCCAGTTACACATTTGTAAAATTACAAAATGCTAACGCTAACACCAGACAAATTTTCAATTCAATTTGAGCTACTGGTTCAAAATGTCTCTTGCCACTTGTGGAATGACAAATCTAGAATGACCTGGTGCCCAATTTAAATATCGGAAAGGGTTCCCGTTGCTCCACTGCCATCCCGCCTTGTAGTCCAAACTGTTGAGTCCGATCCACAGGGCGCTTCCCAAATTGCTGGTCAGTCCTATGTGGAGTCAATAAGCTGGTCAGCGTGCGTCCAAGTCCACATCAGGAATTTTGGTGCTACCTGAAATGTAGGACTGCTCGTGGAGCTCCACGATGCTGAGGAGATCCGCTCCCTGCTGCAGACAGCTCTTGCGGGCCTGGTGCCAATTCAGCACGGCCTGAGCGTTGCGCTGGTATTGGACCCCCGTCACCGGGTCCGTGTCCCAGCCGGACGATGCTGCAATTACAAATGAAAAAAACAGGAGGGCAAAAATGCACATGCGCTGATTTGCAGTCATTTTGCAAACGTTGCGGAGGAGAGGAGAGGACTGTGGGAAGAGGAAAACAAAGACTGCTGACAAGTCAGGACGGGAATGTATGTTGTTCTGTCAAGGGGGTCATAAACCTCAATTGTTAGCGCTGACCTCTTTCAAGGCAGAAAACGACACAGAAAGAGTCACGTGCGGACCTTTTGTGGTACTGTATTATTTGATGTTTTGCGCGTACCTCTGGTGGGACAGAAGCCCCACTTCTTCTCGCTGTTGTAGTTGGCCTTGGTGGCGCACCATAGCTCCCCATCGGTGCGGCCTGCCTTGGTGCACTCCGAGTACCACTGCTCACCAAATTTGAAGGGGAACAGACACGGGGCGCCGAAGGAGTTGCCCCCGATGGTGAACATTTCTGCGAGTCCAACACATACAGTGTTAGACATTCTTTGTAGATGATAAAGAATATTTGACTGGGAGTACTGTCTGTCTGCGTGTGTTTCTGCTCCAGTTGTGTTAAATTTCGATCCAGAAGTGTTTTGCTTTGTCTTTTAGAATTAAAGCATAAAACAGGAAGTCATATGTTACCTGTGTACACACACCATTAATGGAAATGGAAACGTGCCATTTTGATTTTGTTTTACAGATTGGTGAGGTAGTTTGAAACGTTTCAAGGTTCACCCAGCGCCTACCTTGATAGCCCTTAGCGCACAGGTCCAAGTGCGTCCCGTAGATCTTCCATCGGCTCCAAACACCCGAGCCCTTGTAGATCATCAAATTCTTCTCGTTGCGATTCCCCCAGTTGAGGTGCAGGTCTCGGTCCCGCAGTCCGAACAGGGTTTCGTTTTTGCACTGCCAGTGCTGCAGCTCGCTGGCCTCGTCGCACTCAAACAGCAAGACCTTGACCCAGTCCTTGAGCTCTACGGCCCCCAGGCACAGGTTGAGCGACAGGCTCAGCAGGCGGTCCGCCGAGGCCCAGCGGAACTGCTGGTCCTTGGCACGGGGCTCGCACCCGGACAGCGTGATGGACGAGGCGTGGACGACCTTCACGCACTTGTTGTGGTCCTGGTTGAAGATTAGGAAGGAGCTGCTGTCTAAAGCACAGAGTACAAACTCACAATAGAACCTTACTAGTCATATTTGTTTCTGCTACAAGAACATTTCTGTCGCCACAATCAAGAAAAATCGACTTGAGTGACCTCAAGTATTTGTACTACCGACAAGACATACCGACATTAGCCGCCACGGCACCCAGGAGGCAGAGCAGCAGTGCGGCGAGGCGAGGCCACATGATGGTGTTGGTTGTCAGCAGGGCGTCCAGCGGCAAAGTGGCGAGCTGAGCAGATGCCTTCGCCACGACTCCTCTTCCTTGGACATCCTGTCACATGGCACTCAGAGAGAGGGGCTGAGCAGGCGGTAGGAAGCACTACTAGAGGCGCGAAAACTGACACTCGGATATTATTAAAGACCCATGTCCGCTTTTGATAGCCAAACTCAGCTCAATAATAATAAGAATCAAGGGGTCAAATTGACCCAGTAAGTGATTAATGGTCCGGGGGTCAGCTCCTGAATAAATCTTAAATCTCATTATGAACCCACCTGTTTTGTTTCTATGGTCCACAGAACAGTTGGTGGGTCAGGGTGACCCACTGCCCTCCCACCCCCAGGATCACTTTTTTAAATCCCTTATTTTGTGAAAATTGTGGAGACAAAATAAACAAAGAGAAACTAACAAAATTGTTTATGTAGTTAAAAAAAATAAGTTAATATTTAATATTTGGGTATAGTGTTAACTGGAAACTAGGTCAATTACACTCGCATCACAATAAAGCCCAAGATAGTCAATGTGATGGCAAGGAATGTGAGTAAAATGCTGATGTGACAAACTGCGAAGAATGTAAAAAAAAAAAAAAAAAACGTACCCCCTAAGGAGATCTGTGCGGTTTCCAAAGATGACACAAATGAAGAGAAAAAGAGCACAGGGGGAAATCCTGCTTCCTCGTGGGGAAGTGCCCTCAAATGCTGGCAGTGAAGTTACAAATGTTGGTTGAATCAAAATAAAGTCCTGTTGAGATTTTATTTTTGGGAGTAAGAAATATTTATTAGAAATTGGATAAAGAAATCCGCAAATAAACGTCTCCCTCGAGTACTATACACTGACAACCTTTCTTTTCCAAAAATAGCTTTACAGTAATTGTGATTGTTTACATTGCATAGATGCTGAGCACATTTGAAGTCAGTTGCTAATCAAAACACCAGCACCCATTGATGCAGTCAAATGAATATGGCGTCTAAATGGCTACTGAGCGCAAGTTAGCATGAATTAACTACCAATTTTTCGCATTTTTTGTTCATTGTAGTTATTTTGTGAATTATAGTAACCTTGACTGATGCGTGTTGTGTTGTTGTGGACCTACGTGACATTCCAAAACGTGCGAAATTCACAGGTACATCCTCTGTGTGTTGAAGATCCGGAGCTTGGTCATGAAGTTGAAGTAGATGAAGGCCAGACATACCAGCAGATTCTTGAGCAGATAGAGGAGCGGCGTGACCAAACCGAAAAAGGCCAGCAAGCCAACTCGCAGGAACAGGAAGGGCAGGTCCTGGAGGGCGACGCCCAGCGAGGACAGCAGCGGATCGCGAGGGGCGACAGCCACCCGCAGACAAGACAGGCAGCAGAAAACGTAAATGGGGCACACCCAGCCCGAATAGCACACCAGCGGGTGGCTCGCCGCCCGGGTCATCTCTGCCGTGTCCAACCAGAACATGAAGCCGTCCACAAACACGTCAGCGCGGGCGTCGCTGGCGCACAGGAAGCCCAGCAGGCCCGCGCGGGCATGCGCCGCACGGGACCCGGATTCAGAGGCATCCAACCCTCGACCGCCATTCCCGGGTATTCCCATGATGGGGCCATTGGGTTCCGGACTAAAGCGGGAGCCGTTGCGGGTTATGTCGCCCCCACGCTGGCCCGGCGTACCCGCCGGTGCCACGGTGGGTCCCGTGACTTGCGGGTGGGGACCGGCTGTTCCGGGACCCAGCATTCCGGATCCCGGAACAGTCGGAGTGATTGGTGTGACCTGTTCTACATGAGTCAACACCGAGGAGGGGATGTCAGCATCTCTTGCCACATTATCTGAAGACACAACCAGAACACCTGTCACAATGTACTATGGCGCTAAATGCTTAATATAAGAACTGGAATTTATTTACACAAAATTAGGGCCCAACAGATGAAACGTTTCCATGAGTGAGTCAGCGAGACGTAAGCTCACCTTGTCCCGTAAGCCTGCAGTGCCGTATCCGTTCCACCACGTCCATGCAGATGAGGGAAAAAAGGATGAGCGACACGGGCAGCTCGCCAAACGTGTCGTGACGCAAATTGTTGCGGATCTGGATCTATAAATAAAATAAATAAACAAAGGTACACTGCTGGTCCTTCTGATGAGTCCTTTTTGGCCACCAAGCAGCAGTAGAGTTATGCAGACAAAAAGGAAGGCAGACTACATACTAATATTCTATTACAATTCAATGCCTTCTTGTACCACATGAAAACCACCTGACACCTCGAAAAGTCATGTCACAATTTTTATAAACTGAGTACCGCTTGTAATTCTTTTCATATCCTTGAGACTCGCACACCAGTTGAGAATCACTGTTGCTGTTCAGCTCTTGACATTAGCCTGAGTCAGGACTTGAGAACAAAGCCCAGCAAGCGGGAATCCATGCAGCATTTTTTTTTTACATCCGATAAACCAAGGAGCAAAAGGTCCGTTTGGGGCCACGCAAAGCAGCAAAGTGAGTTCTGGGCCACGGTCCAACCAGGAAGTGAAAATGTGCCTGGTGGACACATGATGTGACAAGAAGGACAGGAAGAGGAACCCAGCTGCTTATCAGCACCTCCTTGTCCTCACATATGACTCCCTAGGGACTTTCTTCTCACAAGTCATCACCTTGTATGTCAATAAAATGAATAACTTATTTATTTCCCAAGCTCAACAGAAAATGAACATTTGTGGTACCTCAGAGCTTGCGATCAGGAAAGCAAAGCAGGGCATTGTGGAGAGGATCACAAACACGAGGGCCACGGGCCTCCTGGATGGAAACACACATTAGTGAGGACAGCAAGACAAAAAACTGTTTCTTTCCATCACAGCACCGCTCACCATTTCTTTCTCCCAATCAGGAACCTCTTTTTGGCAAACAACATATACTTGAGGGGCACCCAGATGAGGAGGGCAACGGACGTGACGTAGGCCACCAAGGAGGCCACGATGAGCCAGTAGGCTCCGCCGGAGGCGCCCCCTCCTTGAATCTCGGCCACGATGGCGGCAAAGCGCTGCGTGACCACGAAGAGCGGCACGCACAAGCCAGCGAACTGCAGCGCCTCGCACACCGCCAACTTCAGCGTTCGGCCCGAGCCCATGCTGTGAGGACACCGAGGTGGGGGGCGGTGACCGGTGCCCACCATTGTCCACCCTGCCCCGCCACTAGCATGTTCCACACATCGCAGGCCTGAAACTGCTTACGCCACAATCATCATTGTGTGCCTGGTAAACAAAGCTTGACAAGGATGTGGACTATCTATTAGCAGTTGTGGGGTCCAAACATGCCGATAATCAGGCCGGATAGAGAGAATAGAGAATTTTCTGCCAAGCTAAATGTCAAACGTTTTGAAAAGATGATCCTAAATGATTATCCCGTGGTGTGTGGAGTGTGTTCAAAGTACCGTATTGGCCCGATTAAAAGACAATGTTTTCTGCATTGAAATAAGACTGAAAAAGTGGGGGTCATCTTACATTCGGGGTCTAGACATTATACCCATTCACTTGTGCGCAGCGGTAAGTTAAAGGTTGCTGGTATCGACTAAGTATGTTGCTGTGATCATGTGCGTCTTTGACACAAAGTGAGTATATACATTTCATTGTTACTACTGTCCACTGTAGTGCCATTTGTCCGATCGCAGTTTGCTTCATGTGCGCGCCGTTTGATTGACAGCTCCGGCGTGCTCCTTTAAGTTTGCTTTGCATGGTACGAGCAGCGTACACGCATGACTACAGCCGTTACGCAGCGGCACGGCGACTAACGGTCGCCAGCAAATGTATTTTGTTGTCTCGATGACTTAATTATTAATTATGTTTGGTGTGTTGCCAAGTGTATTTCATTTATGGTTGTTTAGTATAGCGGAACCGCAGTTAGTATGTAGTGTTGTGTGACGTCACAAATTGAGCGTTGACTTACGTGCTGTATTTCTGTCTGTTGTAGAACCACACACATACACACACACACACACACACACACACACACACACACACACACACACACACACACACACACACACACACACACACACACACACCACATACAATAATGACACACACACGAATCACATTCACACACCCAAAGACTCACCCATGTACACTACACACACCTGCTCTCACGTCATTACAACCAAACGTGCCTATACCTGTTTGCCAGTTTGCCCGTATGCCCCTATGAGCCTCAGTGCCTGTTACTTTTTTGCCAATAATTCAGTAAAGCAATCAAAACTGAACATCTTCCCTCCTGTGTTCTGACCGACACCCGGGGGCGAAAAGAGCATAACCATCCAAGCCAACCCCCTATACAGTCCTCAGGCTCACCAACAACAGCGGTAGCAGTTTGCATTATTTTATTGCAATGTTTTTCCTTATTCAGATTTGTTTCAAGACTACAGTTACAGTTAGACTTCACTTTGATGGTTAATGCACTTATTGCAATTTTGTTGTTTTATCACAGTAGATTGGTTTATTTACATTTCAAAAACCAGAAGCCATTCATTTACAAGAGTGATTGCACTTTAGTTTACATATTTAAATGTTCAGATATTAAGATGTGATAGACAGTATTTGCACGATTTGAATGAGGCAAAATAACATGCTTTTTCTCTCGAATGTATTGTTATAATCATTTGTTTCAGAGGTAATCATTTTCTGTACAAAAATTTAATTTGGTGTTCAAAAAGCCTTTTTTTTAAACCTGAGGGGGTCGTCTTATAATCAGGGTCGGGCCAACACGGTAATTATTTCTTACTTTTCCACCAGGTGGCAGCAAACTTGCTTGTCGCGCAACCCACCGTCACTCTTCGTGACCCCCCCCCCCCCCCCCCCCCCCCCCCCACACACACACACACACACACACACATCCCCCCTCCCTAACCCTAACCCCCCCCCAGCTGTCACCGAACTTCCCGGACCCCCCTTACCGTCACCCGCCCCGCGACACCACCCCACCCCAGCCTGGGCACCAGCATGGCGTCCAGCGAGGACGACGGCGGCGCGGCGTCGGACGATAAGGAAAACAACAACAAGAAACGCGGCAAAGGCACCGTGGCTACTGCATGGCTCGCCTTCTACAACATCGCCATGACGGCCGGGTACGTGTGCGGCGTGTGCGGCGGGCCGCTGGAATGAATGGAGCGTCGCTGCGTGTCCAAATAGGGCCGAGCCGAGGGTGTGAAGTGTGAAGGGCCGCGGGGGCTGCCTGCTGGTATAAGTTTAGACGCCGGCGACACAGGAGTGACGCTGGAAATGCTCAATGGGCACTTTTTGATTTTATTTTTTTAACCTCACATTAACAGGCGTGTGCGACCCTTTACATTCTGGAAACGTCCTGTATAAATAATTATGTTTTTAAAAATTGCTGTCATCATCACCTAAGGTTTTCGACCCACTCCTAATTTAAACAATTTGATGTGATTATTATAAAATTATTATTTATTATTATTATTTTCAAATTATTATTATTATTATTATGTTTTGTAAATATATTTGAGTCCCCCACAGCCAGCTGTTTTCAAAACGTGTTTTTTTTCTCGCATCGACTCTTCAATTAAACATCTCCCGGGGCTCTGTGATATAGCAAAGTGGCGCACTTCAATATTTTATAAAACTTGTAGTACTGTATATTAGAAATTTCTACCTGACATTGCAACAATTGTAGAATAAAAAATATAAAATAGCAGAATGGATGGAAACGTATAGTGTAATAGGGTGCAATAAATAACTTTAACCAGCAGAGGACAGAACTAGCTAATGACCGGCTCCCATTCTAAAAGAAAACAGAAGCAACACAACGGTATTGTTTAAGTTACATTTTTGTATTTATCTGATAAAACAAAATAAATTCAACAGACAGACAGACAAATATTTTCCGTACAACACTACACAAACCAAAGTGGAGCAAAATACATTGATAGAATCCGCACAACTTTCCTGTAAGACAACAACAGTGTGAACTAAACCTATTTTGATTGCATGTATAAAAAACTCATCTTAACACATCCAGATCTCTTTGAGCTATGACGGATTAACGTCATTCAAAATAAACAATAAATTAATGTTATTTTTGTGGTCAGCTGGTTGGTCCTGGCCATGGCGATGATACGCTTCTACATGCAGAAAGGCACACACAAGGGCCTGTACAGAAGTATAGCCAGGACCCTCAAGTTTTTCCAGACTTTTGCTTTAGTCGAGGTAAGACTGTTTTGACCATTGGTACAAAAAGTAATACACCATAAATGATTAAATATGTGTTTAAATATTGCACTTTCCACAGCTGTAAGGCCCTGGAAGAGCTGAAAAGTAATCTTGAAAACACAATACTTCCTAATCATTTTTATGTACTTTGTGTTCCAGGTGGGACACTGCGCCATCGGTACGTGACAAATTGAATCTATGTTGGTTCACGGCTGAAATATTCGCCTTTGATAATTGCTGTTGCCACCAGGTCTTGTTAGGACGTCAGTGATTGTCACCGGGGTGCAAGTGAGCTCGCGAATATTCATGGTGTGGTTCGTCACCAGCAGCATCAGACAGGTAACAAAACACACCCACACACACACACACACACACACAGACAAGTGCACAGGTATGAAATCAGGGCCTCACCCTGCACCCCAGGTACAGAATGAAGAAAGCGTGGTCCTTTTTCTGGTGGTGTGGACCCTGACGGAGATCACCAGATATTCCTACTACACCTTCAACCTGCTCCACCACCTGCCGTACTTCATCAAATGGGCCAGGTGGCAGCGCCGTAATGCTGAGCGTGTTGGGTTTTCGGATAGCTTCTCTGCTAGCCACTAAATGCTAACATGCTGTGCTATGATGACACTAATTCTTGGAAACTTTGTGTGTATCCGCCACTGATTAGCTCTCAAAAGTTGACTATGTGTGTGTAATAAACTGACATGTTTGTGTGTGTGCAGATACACGCTGTTCATCATACTGTACCCGCTGGGCGTGGCGGGTGAGTTGCTGACCATCTACTCGGCACTGCCCTTTGTGCGCCGCTCGGGCATGTACTCCATGAGGCTCCCCAATAAGTACAACGTGTCCTTTGACTACTACTACTGCCTGGTGGTTATCATGCTATCCTACATCCCATGTAAGTTTTGTGCAGAGATACCACCCAAAAAAAAAAAAAAGCAGCAACATGCTTCGCCTTTCACGCGGAACACTGCACTTTTGGCCATTTTCACACAGCGCCGCAGCATCCCACAGTTGTGAAAGCTCATGTAAAGCATTTTTGATTTATTTAATTAACTTTTTTTTTTTTTTTACTTTTACACTTTATTTCATTAGATTACATGAACCATAACGTCGGCGTGGGACGTATCCAACACAATAAATCGCGGTTCGCTGTAAAATCAAACACTGACTTGTTGTCGTGTTCAGTGTTCCCTCAGCTCTTCTTCCACATGCTACGACAGAGGAGGAGGGTGCTCCACGGCGAGGTCATCGTGGAGAAGGATGACTAGTCGGAGCTAGCTCAATCGCCACGTCATCTTCATCAGCCGCCATCCCCACACATCTGAAAAATGCATGGGAGGAGGCACAATTGTTGTTTACAAATGGCTGTCAGGAGACGTACTGAGGACCGGTTGTGGGGGGTTCAATAACTCACATTGTTACAGTGTCCCAGATAATTAACAAGAAAACAACAAATCTCAAGAAACAATAAATGTCCACGTAGACAATTTTTTGTGTATGTTTGTCCGAGGGAAAACACTAAAATTTTGTCTGCATTTGTTGGTGATGTTTACCTGTAAGGTTTGTGTGTCGCTACTTCGATTCCCGCCGAGCAAAAAGGTGCTAACAGGAGAATCGTTGATTGATGTTCAATCAATAATTCTGCTTATAGGAACAAAAGGCCGCAATTTACTGGGGCGGGTGGGGGGAGAGTAAAGAAATGTGAAATCATGTGCAAAAATCAATAAACTCAATTCTACGATATTCAGAGTTTTGTTATCACCTTTGCACCAACTCAATAAAATTGGAATCTAAACCCTCCTCCAATGTTATGGATCAAATTATGTTTGTCAGTATATGTGAACTATATATTTCTGTTTGTGAATGTGCGATTGTTAAACATGATTGGATCTGATAATAGCTGTCCTCACTTGTTTAGTGTTTGTATTCGTGTTTACCAGCTTCCAACGTACATTCACAGATTTGACAAATCCAATAGGCCGATGCGCTTGTGTATCTCGGCAACGGGAGTTTGACACCCCGTGAGTGAACGAGAGTGGTGAAAAGCTTGAATTTATTTTGTTTAGGGTGGGGTTATTTTTCCTTTATAAAATAATATGCATATACACGTTTCAAAGAATTTTTTTGAGTATAAAATTAAAGGGGGTACTAATCTTTTACCTGTAAATGCTGTGTGCCAATATTACCGCTAGATGGTAGTAATGTCTAAGGTAGAGTTTCATAGCCGCTTGTCATGTTGGATGAAGAATAAAGCGGTCCTATATCGCCATACATTAAGTCTAAACACCTGTGCTTCCAGTTTCTCATCAATAAAACGCTACAAAATGCATTTTGCCTTCTCCCACCCCCTCAACTTGACGGTGTTACTAAGCTTTTTAAAATAACCCTGCTGACCACGTCACAGTCATTCCAGTGGGAATTTCCCATTTGTTGCACGGGCCAGTTGAACTGTGTTACTGCTTCCAATAGGGGGGGAGGTGCTGAATTCAGCAGATTTTTGGATTCTGCTCCAAGTTTCAGAAAGGGTACACAATTCAACATGACCAGGTTGACGGTAGTTGCCATTTTTCTTCTTGACTCAAGATATTTTTGGAATTGTTTTCCTCTATATTGTAATTTTAATTACATACACACATACATAGGCATTCCAGATTAGCACTTTTATTTGATAAATTGGCTCTCGTCTTTTGTCACAAACATGTTCTACTTCAACCACACGCACACAAGTATCCCAGCACTTAATGTACTCATTATGGAATTGACAAAAAAAAACTAAAAAAATTCACACGCACTATTCAATTAACTTTCAAAACTAATGCTCAATTGACTGCTAGAACTGAATTGGCAGTTAAATTGATAGAGCCACGCCTTTGAATTGTTACTCATTGGTAAGGTGTCACAACGGCCGTGACTGGCAAGCCACTGTTGATCTGATTATGATAATAATGAAGAGAGAGCTTTGAAACTAAACAGCGGATATGAGGAAACAAGATTTGAAATCTTCCAAACTACATCTGCAAAATTCCCATTTTTTTTTTCTTCTTCTCTTGTGGTGACTTCAAGTACATTTAGCGCTCCTGGGATGACCGAGACGTTCGTATCCATAAGGCCACTTTATTAGGGAATCGTGCGAGTCTCATCACCCCGCAGCTCATATCCCGTTCACCGCCACAGGTGCAGGATTTTTTTGTGGGGCCAAAACAGAGTCCAGGTGGTCAAGGTAGTGTCCTCCACTCATGACGCCCAAACGCACCCCCTAGAGCCCACGCATGTGCATGTATATGTGTGTGTGACAGCGCAGAAAAATAGATTCTTCCCACACAAACACACACAAGTTCATAAAATCACCTTGATGAAGTCCAGATAGACAAGCGTGGTCCACAAAGTCCTTGCCGTGAAAAGCTTGTTTGGAGTTGCATCCCCACACCACCTCCACCCCTTCCCAACCTGGTGAACTTTTAATGTGATGATTTAAATGCATATGTGTGTGTGCGTGTGTGTGTGTGCGCGCGTGTGTGTGTGTGTGCGTGTTGGTGGCGGCGAGTGCAGTAGCACAACGTTCAGCCGCTTTTTTTCCTCCTCATTGGTTGGTAGGGGGTGCGCCAAATGGCAGCGGCGGTGGCACGCATGTCTTACTTGTCCCCCAGGACAGCAAACTGGTTATCCAGCTGCAGGTGCTGCACCGTGGCGGTGGCATTGCCGTCCTCTCGGCCGCGACCCTTGTGCTTCACGACCTCAAACGTCTTCTCGATTTCACGGTCCCTGGCGGGGGGACACACAGTCACTTTCAAAATGGTGGCTATGAATATGCTCTGCTTTTTAGTCAGAAACTCATGTCTCACCTGAATTCATCAACTTTTTAAAACGATTTCATTTTATTTGACAATATTGTTTTTAAAAACAGACAACCAATAACACATCTTTCTTCAAATTATTTTCCCCAATACCTTCCGATTTTTATAATTTTTATAACATGCAAAATTTTGCTGTTGAATGCTCTCAATGAGGAACAACTAGTGCCATCTGGTGGATCGCATGAGTTTATGTTAGATATTAGATGTAAGGATATTTCAAATGGGATATTTTTGCCATTCTCTTATGGTGTGGAAAGCCAAGCAATGGCAGTGCGTGGAATTACTTGCGCGTCTCCACATGCTTGCCGGTGGCCATCAAGGATGGGAACTGGGTGTCGCTGAAGATCTCTGGGGGTCCCTGAGTCTGAGCTCGTTTGGATGAAGAAAAGCGAGCCCCCGGGGGACGGTACACGCCCCCCGGCGCCTTTGAATCGACCGTCTCCACCTCCTCTGCAGAAAGGAAATTAAAATAATTTACCAAATTCTCTCAATAAATCTGCACATATTTTAAATATGAAACCTCAATCTTTATGTTCAAGACTATCATACTGTCAAAATGTGATAGTGGCCCATATCTTTTTGGCAAGTGAAGGTTTACTACTCACCAACTGGTGCAACCGGCGCAGGAGCAGAAGAGGACTTGTTCCAAGGGCCTGACATTTTGTCACCGCCCGCGACAATGAGGACATCCCCGTCCTCGTCCTGCTCCTCGTCGTCGTAGTCTTCTTCATCCTTCTCGTCGCTTTGGGGAAACAAACGTTATGACCACATTGGAACGCTCCTGATGGAGACATTTCACCCTCACCTTATCTGCAATGCTTGGAGCCTCAGGCCACTGTAGTCCACCTCTTTCTGCTCAAACTCTTTCCACTCCTCGTCCTCCTGGCCGGAAAGGCACAAAGCTACTCACTGTTGTTACTGTTGTAGAAATCTAGTCAGTAGAAAACTAGGAAATGCCTACTGATACACTTTACTAGTCCAAGGATGCAACTACATTAGCAGACACGAATACAATCTGTTCTGCCCAGTGGCTGGCCAGAAAATGTTCCTATCCACCCACTGGTGGCGCCCCTGTAGTGGACTACAATTCTAATATATTTGATATTGCAGATAAGAATATAGCGTCCTCCGACTTGTGTATTAACTCGGGGTTAGGTCGCTACTGTTGGAACGGAACAGCGTCGTAAAGCGAGGACCCCAGTACCGACGTCTTAGTGGGGTGACTAAACAAACTAAAATGGCGGCGGCTCGCCCTCCCTTTTCTTTTCTCGGAGATCTAAAAAAGACAGTATTAGACACAACTAAAAAAAACTACGAAGTAAGTGGTTCCACTGAGTTCGTCAATGTGTCAGTGAGAGAAGCTAAAAGCTAAGCGGTGCTTGGCAGCCGGTCGTCACATGAGCCGTGCGGAGCATATGCTAGATAGCCAGTCGGGTTTTCTTTCCAAATGACTCCTTAAAAGTTGATTTCTCGTCATTTAAGTGTCAAGGGGCGGTTTAACATAACTCGGTAAGGGCCTTAAATGTCGTGGCTTCCAGACACAGACTCCTCCACGTTACCTTGTCCATGTTGGCGTCCTGACCGTCGCCTTTCGACGACTTTTCATTCTCCTTCTTGCTCTTTTTAAGGCCTGTCGAGGAGACGGCTGACTCCTTGGCCTTGCCCTTGTCTTTCTTCTTCTTCTTGTCCCGTTTAGCAAAGAAGTCGTCCAAGCTCTTTTCACTTGACACATCCGCCATTTTCACGAGAGCCGCTAGCTTTTTTTAAGCACGCCGGTGGAGCAATGACACGCCGAGGAGGGGGGTAAAAAGTGATTCTCGTGTGGGGGAAGGCGGAAAGAGGAAAAGGGCGGAAGCTACTAAAAGCTCCGACGCCGGTCACTTGGCTTTCTTGAGTGTCGTTTCTCCTCCGTTAAAGGATGGCAAAAAATAAAATAAAAGGTTCGGCTGAGTATCTGCGTCACCCGTCAGCAATCCTGTCAAGCATGCCATGCACCGCACAGGAAATCTGACAAATCAGCATTGTGACCCGGTAATAGATGGACATGAACACGGAAGTGTTACGTTTCTTTATTTCTTTTTATTTTTTTCATTAGTTTTAAATGTTGTCAATTTATACCTTCAGTTTTATTTAAATAACAACAATGACAATAAGCAAATTGATAATATAAAAAAAACTTTTTCAATAGCGGTCTAGTCCAGCGACGTAACCCGAATTGGTACGTAAATCGGAATATTTGGTGCATAAGACTTAACGCGCCGTAGTCCGCAATAATATTTTCGTAATGTTAAAATATTTGGTCTGTTGACTAACGTCTGATAAACACTTATGTCAATTTATCAGTAATATATTGAACATTAGTGGAAATATGTAGAGTATCAACTGCAATTAGAAACTGTAACTTCAATTTGAAATTCATATGCGCCCCTATGTTGTTTTTTTACTTGCACACTTAAAATGCCAGTTTAGAGGCCTGTGCTCCTAGTTTAAAAAACAAAAATCCAAGCAAGTATTGAGCTAACTGCCAATAGTGTTGTTCCATCACATTTCCGTTGATGTAATGACAATAAAAGGCATTCACTCATGAAGCGCCTGGATAAATGGTACAAATATCAAGTAAAGCGTGTATTTGAGCTCCATTACAACTTAGTCGACACAATAAGCAACAGCGACACATTTATTCATGACTTTAAAATGTTTATTTATAAAAATTAAACCACTGATTTGTCTTTAGAGAGGAATAGCAGAGGGCACATTTGCTTTTTGTTTCACCTTTTAGCCCTGTGCAATGGAACCTGTCAGCTGGGTCTGGACAGAGAAGAGACTTACGTTTTTTCTCCAAGTTACACAAATGAAATTGATGTATAAAACATAAGCGTAACTAATAACTCTACAACATTTGATATTTGAATTAATTTAATTTTCCATCATTGTTCAGCACTAAGATAGCATTCGGTCCGACTACGTCAAGTCAAACAGGACAAACTAGCACACGTGTTAGCCAGTCAACTGAATTAAGTTGAAAATATGCACACACAAAACAAAAAATGGAAACAAAAATGAAAAACTATGGTAAACTGGAAAAAGAGCTATTCGCAAACTTGAACATGACTTGAACAACTAGAATTAGAACACCTAAAAATTTTAAATAAACAATACGCTGATGATGCAGAATGTCCGATACAGAAGCTGATATGACATTAGGGAAGGTCTTATTTCATTTTGTTTTGGTAAGTGAACCTCTCCCATGAAAATGAACAGAATAAATGTGACCCGCGTGCTGTCCAAACCCAGATGCTCGATTGGTCAACACATTGGCTCAGTTTTCACTAGCTCGCCCGCATTCTTATTTGTACATTATTCACACCATGATAAGAAAAATGATCTCTCAGTGTCGTCAGATTATTAAATTAGCCCCGTCGGGCAGAAAAATAAAGCATCCGCTACCTTCACATCACACCGGAACACTTCAATGATGATTAGAACGTCAAAGAGAATTACGTTCAAAGAAGGGAAAGTACCGTTTGTGTAAAAAAAACAAAAATAAAAAAAACACTCAACTTGTTGCGGCTCCCAGATGATCATAAAAATAATATCGGGATATTAGGATTTGGGGTGCAAAACAGAAACATTTATGACTTCCTGTGTTAGTTTCTCTTCAGCTAAAATTTTATTTTAAATTCCATGCTTTACATTATAATCAAGTCATTATTGAAATAGGCATTTTTTTTTCTCTCTGTATGCTTAAATGTAATGTTAATGTTCAAACGTGCATAATGTTACATAAAAGTTGTGGCTGTCAAAATTTGTTTAATTTTTTAGTCTCTCCTTTTTTATTTTATTTTTGAACACTTAGTCCCTCTAGCCTACTGTACTTTAATGTTGGTAAATATGGTGGTATTTGCAGTGCTATTTTTTTAATGATTATAATTTGTAGAGGCACTGTTATCATGGATTTTTTACTCATTTTAGGATTCCACCCGAAAACCCAATATCCCTACATTTTTGTAAGTAGTGTCAATATGCCCAGCTAATTTTGCTGCATACATAAAATAGCCTCACTTGGGCCTAAAATTATTACATAAAAACAATAAATTACTTGGTTAAAAATCTGCAAGGCAGTGCAACAATGATGCATGATATGTTTTTTTTCTTAAGCTCCCAACAGTCTGCGTGTGTGTGAAGGTAGCAGGATGTCATCTACTATTATTTACACTCCAAAAACGACATTTTACAATCTAGGACTTAATTTAGGACTTCTTTTTTGTCTTTGGAAGGTTAATAAAAAAAAAAATTAAAAAAAAAAGAAGAAGAAGCTAAAAACACCAACAAAATAATGTTAGCTGGGCTGGAGGAAGCGTGGAGGAAGTGTGGTCTCCATGATGACCGAAGGCAAGGCTGGATATGAGGGACCTCTATCTTGGTCTCTTGTAAATGGACTCTTCTTCTTCTTGTGTAGTGTACTGATGTGTTTTACGTGCAGTGTTATGTGGGCACGGCCGTCTCCAAACTGCGGCGCCCTTGTCGCAGCTTGCGTTTGTTGCTGTACAGCGCCATCTCCTCGAGGGCCGAGGTGACGGGCACCGGGACCTCGGCCTCCGGGCCAGCGGTGGGATCTAGACAGGAAATGCACACACACAGACACACCATTAGGCTCAGAGAAAAGGTTGTAAACGAGGGCGGTGAAAGCAGAAAAGATCCCCTGCGAGATTACCAAGGCTACAACACCAGCAGAAGCAGGGGGAAAAAGGAAAGACACCAACAAAATCATAACAGATTAAGTATAATTTTAATAAATAATTAAATTTTAAAAATATTTAAATATACTGTACATATTTTTGTGAAACCCTTCTTTGTGTGTTATAAAGTCGGTTATACTGCTCTCTGGTGGCAAAGGTACAAACACCAGAAGTGAATGTCAATCAGTAATGAATCATAAAATCATGACAAACACAGACTGTTTAATTTTTTTATGTTATCGTGGTATGTTTTATCAAGTAAATCATGACACGGCTGTCGTGTCGTGACTATGCAGCTTCACAAAGCCGCTCCTGGTTAGTATGTTGTTAATTTGGGCCGGCTTTCACCATGAGGCCACTAAACTATCGCATTAGCGCGCGCACATGCACACACACATTCCTACCACTAGGGGCGTCTTATCCCGTGTAGACACCTGAATCAAAAGGCACAGGAAACACGTATCTCACTCATCCTCTTGTCTAGCTTTCTTCATCATAATTGTCGTCATCAGCACAAACTCAAAACGAGCGTGAGTCATACTCACCCGGATGCTGCGAGTCGTCGTCGGTGAACTGCACATCGTCCACCGCGTCAGGAGACTGCAAGGAGACAAAACGTGGGTGAGTGGAAAAGGAGCAGAGTGGCAAGTTTAGGAAAGCAAGCTCGATCGACAGTTTTGTGGCGTTCACGGAAGGTCATTGGCACAAAAGCGCAACCAAGTCAAGTAGCTAAATGGAGCTTTGAAAAAAAAGTTGCATAAGCCTTTGATTCCACCAAGTACACTTCCATTCACTTCCGTTTCCTAAGCAAACACATTTTAAATGTTTTAACTACAATACTAAATATATGTATTAATGTATAGTTTGACATTAGAATATTTTTACATTTTTCCCCCATTTTTTTTAAAACTTGTTCTAATTTTCTTACTCCACTTTCATTCATTTATGACTTTGACAATGTATTTTTTTTCTTCATTTTTTTACCATTTGCACATTTTACTTTCACACAAAATTATAAAATAAGTTGAGACACGTCTTAACTTCCTATTTTTGTATCCAACCTCAATTTAAAAAAAAAAAAAAAAAAAAAATCTAATTCAACTTTCATTTTTCTCTGCCCTAAAAAAAATGTATATCGTAAACATAGGCAAGTCAACTTGTCCCCGAATCCACGTAGAACCGAACCGAACAGCTTGGTGGAAACGTGACTTTTGTTATAACAGTATCAAAAACAAAAGCCACCATATAATGCGAAAAAACCAAAGCAGACAAACGAGCAAAGACCCCCCCCCGGCGCACCAAATGAGAACTCCCTTTTTCCCCACCGCATCCCTCCCCCGTTGAGACCCTTGCAGCCAAGTTATGTGGATTAATTCAGAGAAACTATAGGAAGGGTTCAAGGTTGGTAAGGAGGCGTGGCCGGGAAGGAGGGGGGGGGGGGGGGGGGGGGGGGGGGGGGGGTGAGGCTCAGCATGCAGCCGATACCTGGATGTCGGATGCTGGTTTGGAAGAGGGAATGGCAGCAAACTGGCGGTAGTCAAATCTCTTTGATGACAGGGACTGGAAGGATGGCAAGGCAGGATGGAAGAGGAGAGGAGGGATGGATGGATACAGTAACGAGCAACGGTGGGGGATTTGTGTGGAGGTGGCGGTGAAAGCGTGTGATGGAGTGGAGGGAACACGTGTGGATTCCTAACTGCCAAGGAAGCAAATCGCTTCTTATAATTCCCTTTAATAGGTGTAAATTTTTTTTAACCAGGAGTAGCAAAAAGTGGCTCGAAACTTCTTTTTGGATGACTTACCAGTCTGCCCGGAGAGGTTAGCATCCGAGGACTGGTGAGCTCTGGGAGACAAGGAAGTGAAAGACAAGATGAAATTGGATGACAAAGTCATCATCTGAAACATTTTCTTACCTTCCATCGGGGTGGGTGAGGGCGTGGGCGCCGGTGAGGGTGTGGGCGCCGGCGAAGGCGACTCAGCCAGCTGGTCCAGGGTGCTTCGTTTCTTGCCGTCCCGAGACTTGGCGATGACCATCTGAGCTTTGAGCGCATCCTGCTCCAGAGACTTCATCCTGCCAAGAGGGCAATGCGCACACGTCAGGCAAAGCAGGTGAGGCACGCGCACACACACCTATGGGTGGGTGGCAATCATTTCAAATCTGTATGTTTACTGAGTTATTTGACAGAGTTCAAGACAAGCTGCGAATAGACGCGGTGCTCCCGGGAATGCCAGAATCCCAAACTAAAGACGCATTCGAGGAAAAGGATTGCACACACAATCCTGCTTGCAGGCAAGTGTGCATTAGTACAAATGGAAACAGCAAGGCACAAAGAGGACATGGATGAGGTGGGAAAGACGTGCAAGGAGCGCTAAGCCCCACCTCCCCCCACGATGCCATGCTCATACCTCCCGCTGGCAGACCTGAGCTGGGAGGCAGCGGCTGATGTGCTGTCAGAGGCCCTCACTCGAGCCTGGTAGAGCCTCTTGGCCAGGTCCTGCTCATAGTGCCTAACATCGTCCTCCAAGTCTAAAGGCCTGAGCCCCCCCGCCCCCGGGTGTGACCAAGACCAAGTGGGATGAAGGAAAGATCACCAGGACAGAGAGAGGAAAGTGGGGGGAAAAAAAACGTCGAAAATAGTGACAACAGTGGTGCCTTCAGATGCAACTTAAATCAATATTTTGGGACATGGCTGAATGGCATTCACGTTACATTGATTGATGAAGGATGGGTTTAAGTTACAAGTGTGGTCATAGATCATATTAAAAGTCGTATCTCGGGGCACCGCTGTCGTTGAGTTTTTCAGCGACCAGGAAAGGTTTCACAGGGGAAAAAAAAATCAAAAATACTCAAATTGCGTATAGGGGGTTTCTTGTCTTCATTTACCGTGCCGCTCTCCACATGGCTCTTTTCTCGGCCTCCAGGGCTCGCTTCTCGGCAGGGGAGAGGTCCTTGTCCACGGCCACGGCCAGCTCCGGACTCTGCATGCGGAGCCTCTCCTGGTGCCGGCGCTCGGCTTTGGCAGTGCGAATGGGAGCCGCCGCCGACGAGTCACTGGTGTACGCATGGGTCAAACTGCGGGGAGAAAGCACGTGAAGACACTGGCGGCACCCTTGGAATTGAGTGCTGGCTTACCCAGTCATGGAATTGGGACGCTGCGCCAGTCTGAAGCTGTCATCCAAGGAATTTCTCGCCGTGTCTCCTTTGCTTTCCACTGACGAAGGCCTACAGGGAGAAACACGTTGACAGAATCCAAAATAAAAAAAACACACACAATGTCTCCTTTTAACATCAACAAGTTTGTACCGTGAACTTGCGCCGTAGCTTGGCCGCAACACGGGCTCCACGTCGTACTCAACTCCATCCAGCAGCACCTTGCCCGTCGCCTTCATCTGCGCCACGTGCTTGGCCAGGTCCTCCTCGTCGTCCTCGTCCTCTTCGTCTAGCAGGTACTCGCGCGCTCGCTGTTCAAATTTACGCTCTGCGTTCAAACAAACGGTAGGTGGCGTTTTTGAGCGGGGAGTGAACCGTGAAGAGAGAAAACGCACAAAAGGACCAACCTTCTTCCTCCCTCATCTTCTTGAGGTCGTCCTCCCCGACGAGCGAGATGCGAGGTTTGGGCTTTTCGGGTGTCTGCTGCTTCACGTCGATCTCAAAGTACTTCTGCCGGTCCCGGAAGGACCGCTGCTCGGGGCTGTCCTTGCCGCTGGGTGACGGACTCTGCAAGGGTTCGGAAGCGTCAAATACTATCAGAGCTCCAAGTTTCTACATGGCCAAAAAATGTTGATGCGGCAGGATTTGAAAGATCAAGCAGCAGGGAGCAAACACCATAAGAACTCAGCCCCCCCTGAAAAAACAAAACAAATTAAAAGATGGCCAACGCAGCCTCGGACCCCGCCACCGGCCAGACCAAGCACACCACCTAAGCAGGGCTGCTGGCGGCGGCTACCTGCGTGTCCAGGGACGGCCTGGAGATGCGAGGCACGGCGGCCATATTGGTATACTCCCAACGGTCGGGCGAGAGGGCGGACCGGGCCGCCGCTTTGACGGACCCACTGTCCCCCTCCTCAAACACGTCGTTGTTCGACTCGGGCTAAAAGGGCCACACGAGCGGGAAGGCGTAAAAGCTTTAAATACAATCTCGGTGTCGTTTAGACACAAGTAGTGCTTTGCTGCCACCTTGTGGCATCTATAGAGAAACTTGTCTGTGCGGATTAGTCGCTGGCGGCTTTTCATCATTCATAAAGTACACCAATTAAAATTCACGACTCACCTCTGGAGAAGGCTGCTTGGGATGGAAATGGTTCCTCACACCATACAAGTCCTAATTGACAGAGAATTTTTTTTTAGGGCTAAACAAAATGAGGATGGGGTCTAAGACTGACTGATATGGGGCAGGCAAATATACGCCATTCACAAAAAGGGAAAAAGAGTGACAAATTCATAAAGCAAATGGATATTAATGTACGTGCAACACACGGAGTGTACAGGACCGATGAAAACAAGCCGATGTCGACAAGTATGAAACCGATGGTCGCATTCACAGCACGTCACAGGCGCCTTGGGGTGGGGACACAGCATGCGTTGTCATGGCGACGCAGCACCACGGCTTGAGCCTACCTGCTCCGGCTCTTGCACCGCCAGCGAGCGAGGCACGGCGGCAAACGCCTTGTACACCTGCTTGGCGTTCATGGGCAACTCGTAGTGCGAGGTGGGGGAGGGACCGCGAGGCTGCAGGGATAGGGTGGGGTGGGGGGTATGGCGAAGGTGTCGTGGGGAAGGAGAGGAAGATGACAAACGAGAGGGTAGACGATGAAAATCCTAACCAAGTCGACTATGAGAGTGGACGGGTGAACAGCATGACGGCTGGTTGTACGTGTGGAAAACGAAGGGGAGAAAAGACAAGACAGTCGGGCTTACGAAGCTCAAACCAGGAAGACTTGGGACATATATCAGAAGAATTAAGGCATGTACACAATCAAATCCCTTTTCTTTGGTTCGTTTCGAATGTCTTTTTTTTTTGCACCTCGGCTCCGAGACAGGTGCAGGTATGGAGAGTTTGTTTGAGCGTTTATTCCATATCCTTGATATGTCGTTCCTGTCCTGTGCTGTGCTGAACTGTCACGCTAGTACATGGACATGAAGGATACGGAATAAAGAACACGGCCCTAGGAGGAGGTGAGGGGTCTTACAGAGGATTGAGAGTTGAAAGGGGAGGGGCCATGCTGGAAGGGGCTGAGGCCGGCGCCGTCCGGAGTGGCCGGTGAGGTGCTGGGCCGCATGCGCCCGACAGGCAGGATGGCGCCCGGTCGAGTCTGCGGACACAAAAAAGAGAGTGTGAGGCACTGGTCAGGAATTGATGGCGCTTTCTACGGCAAAGTGGAACTCACAGAGGGTGAAGTGTTGTCCTTGGTGTTGGGGGTGGAGGTGAAATGAATGCTTGCCTATGAAAGAAATTATGAGGATGTGTGAGTGTGTGTGTGTGAGTGTGTGTGTGTGTGGGGGGGGGGCACCAACTCATTAACTCCATGCGCCATTTATAAACAACAGGCTTCCGAGGGACAAAATTAAAAAAAAGTAGACAAACAGTTTTTGGGGCAGGAGTGTGGGGCCCCCACTTACGAAGCGGGTCTCCCTGCCAGAACACAGGGAGCTGTCGGAAGAGTGGTGGCTGGGCTAAGGGGGGGGGGGGGGGTCAAAGTCAAAAGGAACTCATGGCCAGGAAAGCTAAAAAAAAGCTGACGTGAATGCAAATGATGTGGAGGTTGGCTCAGTGCTCACCGGCTGGAGGGTCGGCGAGTAGGAGGTTTCTCTGATTGGACTCTCGGTCCTGGCGTAATCAGACGAAGGAGTCTGGAAGATAAGAAGCAGGTAATTATTTTAAACTACTTGGGGTCACTCCTGTAGTGTCCTTCCGTCACTTTGGAGTGTGTATGACTTTAAAAGGAGGGGCCTGGTGAGTGATGTGGGCGTCAAGGAATGACTCGTCATTACAATACAGTCTAACTAGCTATAATGAATAAATATATTATATATAATATAGATTGCATATTATAAAATATATATAATATAGCATTACTAAATTAGCTAATGTGAATTTTAGTACAGCAGTGCTCATCTTGACAAGAAAAGAGTGGCCCAAGAATTAGAGGGAATTTGCACACCAATGGGATCCCTCCACTTTTATAGTCTAAGAGGAACACGACATCGTAAGTAGACATGGCGATTCATCGGTTAGTCTCATCTAGCAAAATTCAAGCTTGCAAAGGACATGCACTTTGTTTGCGGGGTCTTGCCGGCCTCAAACAGTCTAAAGTGGCCACTGCAGCTGTCGCCACACGCATTCCAGCCTATCTTGACCGGGGAGTGAACACATTGCAAAGTATGCTGCCGGGCACACAAGGCGAAAAAAGCGTGTGTCTTTCAAAAGGGAAACAAAAGTGAGTGGCAACTTTCACCAACCGCGGGTGAGTCCGGAACGTTTCCCCAGCAATAAAGGGTGGTTCATTCAACATGCCGGCTCCACAGCACACCTAGCCAAAAAGAGGCTTGCCTTGCTGAACAACCGAGTCTGAAGTTGGCCTGGCTTCCCGTAGCCCACCGGCGGTCCCGAAAGGATTTGCTGGCCAGGTGGCAGACCTTTGCCTTTGCGGTTGGCCACTAAAAAGGGATTCTCCTTGAAGCAGATGGGCTGCGAGTCCACCAGAGACTCCTCGCCTTCCTCTGATAAATTCAGAATCGCCGTCGAGCCGACGCTGTCTTCTTTGGAGGAGAACAAACTGGGGGAGGATGTTGGCTCCACGTGGGGGTTTGGGGGGTGGCTTAAGCTGTAGCCCAGAGGCTCTAACGGGGCGCCGTAGTGGGCTTTCAAGGGGGCCTCCATGGGGACGGTTGGATTTAGAGAAGGAGAGAACTGAAAGCCAGACAGCAAGAGGAAGAGGAATGGGGAAAAAGTGGAAAAGCTATGCGGCACACGAGGTGTTGATTCAACTCGAGTCAATTCAAAGGAATTTATCTTTCATAATAACAAAAAACGATCAAATCCCGCAGGACGGCTATTTTCATACCTACTGTAGAGTTTCTGGTTGGGGTGTCTGTCAACGTCCAAGTCAATGTAAGCCCACTTGGAAGTCAAAGTGGGACAAAAACCTTCCAAATTTCTGGACCCTCTACTCCGCCCACTTAAAGTGGCCTGCGTCCACTTCAGAGCGTCAGATGCAGGTTAAAAATATCCCAAGAGGGGGCAGCTGTCCCCCCTTCCCCCCAATCTTGCATACCTGCTATACTAGTTTATAAAACAGCACCCATGTGCTTTGGTCAATTCATTTCATGAGCCCTCCAAAAGGGGGATGTGTTCTTGGAACAAGGAAGGTCGGCCATGTTAGATTTAGGGGTGGGGGGTTACAAACAGAGCAAATGGCGGGTTCAAGAGGACAAGACGTTAACGTGGGGACTTCCTTAAGTAGGTGAATGCTGTTTAAAAACTTACTCTGTTGATCTTCTGTAGGCTAGTGGTGGGTAGCGCTGCCAGCGTTTTGTAGTCCAGTTTTAAAGGTCCAGTGCCGATATTCTACAAAGCACAACAAAAAACTGAATTGGAAAATGTTGGAAAATGTAAAATTAGTTCTCTCTCTCCAAAAACAGACTTCTCCCAAAAAAATAAAGAAATACATACAAATAAATTATATGAAAAAAAAAAATCAAAAAGTGAATGAATTAATGAATACATAAATAAAATTGTGAAATGGTAAATCTGCTGAATTTGTCCATTAATTAGAAAGATTTTCCTTCGAGCATGAATTTACCGAAAAGTGAAAAAGCTGTTCACCATATCTACAATTAACATGTAATTTCCCGCGCTGAACTCCAAGCAGCATCCAGGATTGTCTCACCTCGGTCTCTTCTTCAAGCAGGCGAGTTGCCTCTTCTCGCTCCAAACGCATACGCTCCTTCAACCCGGACAGGAAGGAAGGAAGGAAGGAAGGACAGTGCGGAAGGAGGAAGTCCACAGAAACACGCACACACAGGTGATGGGAGGTGAAATAACAGCGAAAGCAAAAAAAAAAAGCGGCGGCACACAAGGAATAATGGGAGGATTTCACGCACGCCCAAAAAGGACAGAGCAGGAGAGAGAGAGAGAGAGAGAGAGAGAGAGAGAGAAACAGAAAAGTATAGAATCATTCGTTCACTTTGGGAGCGGAAAAAGCATGCGAGGTGCGATATCGTGCAAATAGCTGACAGACTCCCTATTTTAAAACACTGAAAAAATATTTACAAATTGTAGGGGTTTTTTTTGTTACATAAAATTTTGTCTCCAAACATAAAATTACTATTTGAGAATTTACTTTTCAAACATAAAATTACTATTTGAGAATTTACTTTTCAATCACTTTGTAGACTTAAACGATGGCGCTCCTCGATCAACTCACCACTTTCTCCATCTCTTCCTTCTCCCACTCGGACGTCTCCCTCACCATCTCAGACTCCTGGAAGAAGAGTGGCGGGCGGTCTTTTAAGTGCGCACGAGCTCCAGTCAATTCTACACGCCTTCACTCCGGGTAAAGGACTGCTTTAGGGTGCTCTGATGCATGAGCGCGGCGGGGCAGTAAAACTGACGCTGAGGCTGAATTGCTGCCGGGGCGCGCACACAAAAAAACGCTGAACAAAAACATTTGATTCACGCCTCCACTTGGCCGCGCCGAAGCCATTCCCGGTATGTTGATGACTGGCAAAAAATACTGTAAAAAGTCACCCCTTGTAATGCATGCTAATGACTTCCTGGTTTCCCGAAACACTTGTGAGGGACTTGTGATTCGGGCCTAGCGCATACCGGCACCCACAAAAAAATATATACACTGAAATAATGACAATTTAGTTTCAATTTACTCGTAGATTTACTTCTGTCAGTGTAAAACTTTCTTTACCGCAAATTTGTTATTTGTCTGTAAAAGTGGTAAAAGATGGAGAGGACGGACACGAGGTTAATGTGGCGCCTTCTGCCCTCTAGTGGAAACACATAAAATTGTTTCTGCCTGTCACTAAATGTCGCTGTCATAGACAGACAAATAGATATTATTTCAAGACAATGAATCATAAATAATATTTTTAAACTTTAATGATCATTATCGAGCCAAAGTGCACTGCTATAAAAAAAAAAACCTTGTTTGTGTTTGTACCTTTAGCATGATGTCCACCTCCTCAGGGCTCAGGTCTCGGTCTATAGAAGAGATGCTCTCCATACTGTTCTTGCGGACGATGCCTGACGCAAAAGGGTTGGCGATGATGCCGGGAGACGCCTGAGGACACAGATTCAATTGAGCCCGTTTAGAAAGCAGTCACATTAAATGCCTAATTTTTTTTTTTTTTACGAACATAAGGCTCCTGGTTGGGAACAGCCTCGGCGGCGGACACTTTGCGCGGGTCGAAGCCTTCGCACACCAGCATGACCAGCGAGTCGCCCACGGCCCGCAGCACTCGCACGGCCTCCGTGTGTGTCATGCCCAGCAGGCTATGGTTGTTCACCTCCAGGATGCGCATGCCCACCTGCAGCCGGCTGTCCCGGGCGGCCGCGCCGCTGGAGCTCACCTTGTTTTGAAAGATCACATGTCATGTGTAACATACATACAATCAGCTACTAAGCTAAGCTAGCAAGGCAAGGTAGTGCTAGCTAAAACAACGTATGCCTTGGCTACCTTGGATATGAAGATGCCCTCATCAGTGGAGTCAAAAGGATTTCCCGCATGGCCTTTAGCTCCTCCGCGTATACTGATCCCCAGTTTCTCCCCCGGCTGCTTATGGATGACAACTTCCTGGAGAAGACGATGGAAAAACACTTCCGTCGGCATCTCTGCCAACACACCACTTGTGCGAGTTGACGGGCGGCACCGACCTGCATCCCTGGCGGCGAGGGATCTCTGCGCACCACCATGCGGATCTCCTGCTTGTTGGACAGCAGCGCCCGCACGGCCTCCTGGTGGGTGGCGTGGCGCAGGTCGATGGCGTTCACCTCCAGGATGCGGTCTCCCACGCGCAAGCCGCTTTGGCACGCCAAGCCGTGGGGGATCACCTGCGAGATCCGTCCTCGTTAAAAATGTTTGGGAGTCTTCACGGTTTCACTCTGGATGGAAAGCAATTTGTTTGTTTACCTTTGAGATGAACACGCCGGGTTCGTTGATGCCGAAGGGGTGGCTGGCGTGGTCGCTGCCCCCGACGATGCTCAGGCCGAGGGGACCGCCTGACTTGACCAACGTCACTTCCTGTCAAAGCAGATCATTTGAATCCAATGAAAGAATTCGATACGTTTACGGATACGTTTGCTGGGGGGGATGTAAAGGATTCTATTTTGGGTTGTTTCTATTGTTGATGCTAAGCGGGGTACACGCATACATAACATCGAGGCACCACGCTAAACCGGTATGCATATACCCTGGTTAGGAAATGTCTGGACTATTTAAGCTATTTACTCTACAATCCATTCCACGATTCGATTTCATACCATGCGCCATCCTCTTTCGAACTGGACAGCAGCAAGTATCGCATCCAAGCCAAATAGAAAAACGTCTTAAGGATCTAATCGGGATGTCACGTGACCCGTCGGCAACTTTGCAGGTGGCCCCGCCCCTTACCTCAATGGGGTACTCATCCTCCACGCGGCCTAGGTGGTTCCCTTGTAGGCCGTCTTCCTCCTGGTCCGGAGAGTCAGAGGGCTCTGGGGGCGGCGGGGAGTGGGGCCGCTGACGGGACAGGCCCGGAGAGCGCGGCGCGTTGGGGTCTCGCTCCACCAGGAGGGCGATAGTGGGTGAGGTGCCGGTAAGGAGCGCTACTGCCTGGTCATGTCTGGCCTCTGTCATGTCTACACCATTGATCTGGATTCGCAGTGACAAACAACCGGAGTTTTGTGTTTGGTTGTTTTTTATTTTTTTTAAATGGAAAAAATTGTCTATAATGTTGGACTTTAAAAAAAAAAAAAAAAAAAAAAACATGAAGGATGTATGTAAGTAAATAAATAAATAAATAAATAAATAAATAAATAATGAATAAAGAAATAAACAAACAAATATAAATGCAAAAAAATTCATAATAGAAAAATAAATTAAAAAAACTAATAATACATATTTAATGCTGGAACTCAGTTAATTGTATTGCTCCTTCTGGTGTGTGTTGGTGCTCTCCACTATATGTTAGTGTTTGAATTTATAGATAATTTACTGACATGATGTGTGGTTTTGAATTTCGGCTCTTGGAAATGAGTCTCAGAAGAAAAGCGGGTAGACAGCGAGCAAGCAGGAGCCTGACTTGAATAACGTGAACTATTTCCCCGCCGTTTGCCTTTATCTTAAAACACAAGTGGGAGTGCGCAGACTCCAAAAGATTTGCTTTTAAGTCAACAAAGGCAAACAGTTCATCAGAACGCCGGCCGATAAGCTTTCAGCAGACAAGCAGAGGTCAGCGCTGGCCCGACAGTATCGCCGCTTACCGTTGGCTGAGGCAGCGACACTGCGCCCACCACCGCCGACGCTCAAGGCAGGGAGGTAACGCAAGAGCGAACAGCAAAAGGTAGGAACAGGGAGGAAAGAAAGTAGAAACTGCTGGAGGAAAGACTAAGAGAAAGTTGCTGGTGCTACTCACAGAGATGACCCTGTCGCCTATCCGTAGCGTGCTGTCTCGGTGGGCTGCTCCCCCCTCCGCAATGCGAGAAATGTAGATCCCCTAAAAGCAAAGCAGGTCCATGGTGAAATGTTCCTCGGCAGATCAAACTGACCAGACGGAACGCGCTGAACCGTTGGCCGGATCAAATATGATGAAACCCACGTGTATGTCAACACACGCGTGAGCAAAGTGCAGAGTCAAACATTTTAACTTACAGCCGGAGCCACGTCAAACTCTTCAAAGTTGTCGTTTTCACTCGGGTTTGACGGAAAGGAGACACCCCCCCCCCCCCCCCCCCCCAGGACATTGGCTGGCCATAATTTGCGCCTAGACCACTTACGGTGAACCTATCATGTGTCCGGAGCTCGCTATTCATATCTCTGTCTCCCTGGTGACGACAGAGTAATGTCGTGGCCGGAATTGGAGCAGGTCAGTTACGACGAACACTTTTTTTTGGGGGGGTGGGGGGGGGGGGTATTTATTTAGCAAATACTGCCTAGTGGACAGACTCATTCATGTTATTTTACCGTATTTAATTTTTGCCATTTACATTAATACATTTTTGATGGAAAATGATAAAAAATTAAACATGGTCCTCACACTACACAACTGAGGTCAGGGTTAAAAAAAAAAAAAAATAATCCAAGTTGTCTCACCATGTCTCCAGTGCGGTATGGCGTGGAGCCCTTCCCGCCGGCGATGCTGAAGCCCAGCCCCCTGTCATTGCGCACCAGGCAGGCGGAGAGGCGCTGCAGAGGTCCGTACCCGGCCCCCTGTCCGTGGCCGCCCTCACCCAGCCCGCTGCCACTGCGCCTCTCCCGTGGGAAATAGTCGTCCTCGGGCCGGAGCGGCGTGGTGGTGATGGCGTTCTCCGGCTCCACCATGCGCTCACGAAGCACAGTCATGGAGACGGCGGCGCCAGAGCTACGCAGGGCCTCCACGGCCGTGTGGTGCTCAGCCTCGTGCAGGTCCACGCCGTTCACCTGACGCAGGCCATAAACTTGAATTTAATATTTTCTTATTTGATTTGATGTTCAATCACCGTTCTGTACCTCTAGCAACTTGTCTCCCACTTTGACTCCTGCTCTGGCCGCAGGACCTTCCTCCGAAACTCTGGAGATAAAGATCCCCTAAAGTCAAAGAGAAAATATGATTAAAAATATCTCCATCTCATTTTGTGTTTCCTATCCCCGGACTGACCTCGTCGTCCCCCTTGTATGGCGTGGAGCCTTTCCCGCCGGCGATGCTGATGCCGAGGCCGCCCGTTTGCCGTTGGATGGTTAAGGTGTACTGCAACGCGATGAGGCCCAATCAAAAACACGCAACAGCGCCAAGCGGAACCGAATGATTACAATGCGTTTCGGGCTGATTCTGAAATTGCACCGCAAAGCCCGATATTTTTTTTTTTTTTGTTGAGTGGAGTACATATAAAATCTGTTCACAAGCCATGCATAAATAGGACGGGTGTAAAGGAGGAGTACAGAAAAGTACATTTTGTGACTAACCAAAAAAAAAAATAAATAAATAAATAAAAAAATAAAATAAATAAAAAACATGCTACGGCGTTGAAAATCCATTCGACATAGTATCCACAAACCAAAACAATAACACGCTCAAGACACACAATTTTATGATGGTCTGCTTTCATCCAGTGGGCTGATGCTGTTCTGGTGCAGTGTACCAAAAACAAAACTCAGGGATGCCGACGTCCCGACCAAGCGTAGACAAGCCAAGAAAAGGAGCAAAGCGGCGGGAAGCAGGAAGACGGAGGGAAATGTGGCAGAACATGAAGCTAGAATAATTCATGCATATTTTGGGGTGTGTGAAATAGAACTATTAATAATACAACAGGAATGGTGGACACACATTTTTTTGGTCTGTATTCAGGTTCTGCCACACTCACTGGATGGCGGCGGGTTAGCGGTTATCTAGCTAGTGATCAGCTATCCTGGATTCGTGTGAGCGGGCGTGCGACAAAAAAGTAGACAGGGAAGCAAAGGTACAGACCTCTTCCTCCTCAATTCGAGCAGGTTCAATCAGCAGATTATTGACTTGATCAAATGACACCCCCTGTTAGGGACAGGAACCAGCGACAAGCATGCGGATTAGTTAGGCCCCCCCCAAAACAGGCTCACATTCATTCCAAAAACACCCCATAAAAAAAAAAGTCACTTATTTGACAAAGCGCCGCTCGCACCGTCCCAGCCACCAGAAGTCAACACCGGCAGAGATGGAGAGACCAAGAAAAAGCAAAAGCCGACGAGAGGAGGCAAAAACAAACAAAAAAAAATAACAAAGGCGTCTAATAGGTTTTTGAAATTGCCTTACTGAATGTCCACCCCCCAAAAAAACAAAAACAAAAAACTCAGGGACGACACAGATCGCACTCCAACTCTGCCTGAACATCTTCTGGTTGGTCTGAGGCGCACATACACACAGACATACACGCGCACACACAGACTGATCATCATTTTAATTACATTAAAGAATCAGCAGAAATCCCGCAAACAAATAATTGCTCATTTTGAATATTGACACACGCACGCAACACACAAAGCGTGTGAAATGACGCCATTAATTCATTGGAAGCCGTTACTGCTCACATGTGCGATGAAACGTTTAGTGGCGCTTTAGTGGTGATGTGGCAGAGCGAGAGATCCAGCCTGAAGCTGCTCGGCTTGGCGGGGTAGGAAGGGGTGGGGGTGGGGGTGGTCCCCAACATCATTTGTCATCGTCGCACGCTTGGTGAGATTTAGCCCAACATGAAGGATTTGTATTGTGTACACAAATATGTTGTGCGTCTAAAAAGCACAACAATGTCATCCTACCTTGACTTGACTGGAGTTGACATGATATCGGCTGTCTTGCAGCTCCGAAGTCTCCATCCTGCGAGTTAAGCGAGGGGTGCCGACGCCCTCGTCTTCCTCATCCTCCTCGTGCCCGTCCCGCTCGTCCAAGCCGAGGCCGTCGGGGTTGAAGCCCTGCAGCAGGGCCACCACCGTCTCAGGTTTGGGCAGCTTGGTGATCTTGAAGTGCTTCTTGTAGTGCGGCGTGTCCTTCCGGATGAGCCGCTGCTTCTCGGCCGGGAAGGGTGGCCTGTCGTCGTCCTCGTCGCTCCTCTCGCCGTCTTCCTCGGCGTCGTCACTGCGGATAATGGGCTCCTCGGCAAAGTGCACAGTGGGCTGGAAGCAGAAGACGGATCAAGAGTTTATGGATAGAAAAATGTTGGGCTGGGAAATTAATCGAGTTTTGGCAACCACAGCCCTCTGGTGGACAAAGGTCATTACAATGCAATTTGTGTGGAATTTATATTTTAAGGCTTAGCTGATGTAATCACCTCAATATACTCCACCTCCATGTCATCCAGTTCTTCGTCCTCATGATGAGAGTGTCCGTCCACAAGGTCCTCCCTTTGGGAGGGCACGGCGGCGTCTCGCCTCTCCTCGTGGGAGGTGGCCGACAGCGTGCTGTCGGACACCTGCGAGTCGTGGCTCTGATTGGAGAGGTCGCTGAGACGTTTTTCCTGAAAGCGCAAGGCATCGTTCCAGGAAAGCAAAGACAAAATCAAATGTCCGTCGATGAGGCTTTTACGTTACCTGTCCGTCGGCGGAGTGATCTTCTCTTTCGGGCCTGGACCCAAACACTTCATTGCGTCGGTCCTCAATGACTTTTTTCATCACCTTGAGTTCGCTGGGATGAGGTGTGGCTCGACGCTGAAGGCCCTGGAAAAGCCACGACGAGTTACGTGGGGTCAATATTTTCCCAAAATCAGCAAAACCAACGTGTACTGTATTTTTTGGACTGAAAGTCGCTCCGGAATATACGTCGCATTAGCCATAAAATGCACAATAAAGTGAAAAAAAACATATATGTCGCACTGGAGTATAAGTCGCATTTTGGGGGAAATTTATTCGACAAAATCCAACACCAAGAACAAACATGAACGAGCAACAACAGGCTAAACGATACGGTATGCTAACGTGACAAACACAAATGAAGAGCTGAGAACGGGCCTGACGTAACATTAACAGTTATCCAAATAACTATAACACCTTTATCAAACCATCTGTGTCACTCCAAATCATTCAATCCATCGATCGTCCTTTATGTCAACAGCTGCAGTTCAAATTATTCCACAGGTCCATATAATTATAAACAACAATTTTATCAAACAATCTCTGTCACTCCAAGTCATTAAATCCCGTGATCCAATCCTTTGTCCTTTATGTAAACACCGCCGCGAATGCGCCGCACCCCTTGCTACATCGCGGTTCGTTTATCGTGGTTTCACTACATTGCGGATTTTTGAGTTTTGAAAATGTGTGAATAATTTCACATAGAAGTCGCTCCTGAGTATTAGTCGCCCCACCCCCACCCAAACTATGAAAAAAACGCGACTTATAGTCCGAAAATACGGTATGTTCTTTAGCGCTAACGCTAGCATCCTTGCGTTAGCGACATTGCATCATCGTTCCCTCACCCTGCGCTCGGCGGCGGCCTCGTCGTCCTCGTCTTCGGCCTTGGTTTCTTCCTGGAACTGAATGACCGACACTCTGTTCAGGTTGCTGTCCGTCCAGCTGTCGTCCACACTGTTTTGCAGCAGGTTCTCTGCGGACAACAACAACTTCAATCGGCCTGAAAATCTGGTGCATCTCCGTCCAGCTTGTCACGTGACCTGACAGAGAGGAGGTGCGTTTCATTCTCACCGAGGCTGGGGGAAGGCTGCTGGGGCAGCAAGTAGCAAGTCAACACTTTCTCCCCCGTGCGCTCGTCATCCTCTGTTTGGAACTTGAGCATTGGCTGCGACTGGTTCTCTGCCAGCCACATAGCCTTCAGATTGAGGTTGGTCAAGGCAAAAGGCAGGTTTTGTAATCTTGTCCGTGGAAAAAAAAAAGAAGAGAAAAAAAAATGAGTCCAGGGTAAGTTTAACGTTATTGGCTGGCGAGCACGATGTCACCTATTCCCAGCCACGTCGAGCACGTGCAGCTCAGTGGCGTCGGCGAGCTCAGCCGGCAGCTTGGCCAGACGGTTGTCCCGCAGTGAGAGAACATTGAGGCTGGCGCAGCCGCCCAACTCTTTGGGCGCGGCACCCAGGCGGTTGCGGTCCACATTCAAGTTGGTCAACTTCTTCAGCTTCCCCAGCGAGCGAGGAAGCGTCTTTGGAGGAAGCACAGAACAATTCATGAATAAAGTACCCTGAAAAATTGTTATACGGTGAAAACGTGGTGTTACCTGGAGGAGGTTCTCGGTCAGAACCAGCTCTGTCAGGTTTTCACACTCTCCGATGGAGTCAGTCAGGTGGGTCAGTCTGTTCTGGTCCACCTTGAGGATGGACAGTTGCTTCAGACAACCTGGTGGCACAAAACAAGCAAATAAATCAATGACATTGCGACAGATGCACATTTGAGCAATCAGGTCTTGAAAAAAAAGTCTTTGCCACTTGTGAACGAACTGTAATGGCAACACTATTCCAGTAGGCGGCAGTGTTGGCTACTTAAACATGCCTAGTTGAATGGCTGACTTTGGAGAAATGGTTTATAATCCATCCATCCATCCATCCATCCATCCATCCATCCATCCATCCATCCATCCATCCATCCATCCATCCATCCATCCATCCATCCATCCATCCATCCAAAATCAATATAATCCCCTTTCTGACTAAATAAAAAATAAATAATGGTATTTATTTATTCCCGGTACTGTATTTTTTTTTTTTTTTTTTTAGCAAGCGTCGCTTGTCTTTGTCACCTATGCTATCCGGAACCACCTCCAGCAGGTTCTGCGTGAGAAGCAGGTCGGTGAGGGCCTGGAGGCCTTCGAGCTCAGAGGGAAGCTCCTCCAGGCGATTCTCGGACACATCCAGACACACAAGTCTGCGGAGGTTGCCCAGCTCCTAAAAACACAAGGGGAAGGGGGGTGATGAATAATGTCGACGTCGGCAGGGTTGATTGTGAAAATAAACTCACTGGTGGTAACGAGGACAACTGGTTCCGGTCGAGCCAAAGCTCCCTCAAGTTGGGCAGTGCGCCGAGCGTGTCCGGCTGGGGAGAAGAAAACGAGTTTGCTGAATGTGTGACAACTCAACGTGTATTTGCATGTGCTACATGTGACACGTGGCAGGTCATTACCAACACTTCCAGTTCGTTGCTGCCCAGGTCCAGCTGTTCCAGTTTCACCAGGAAGGACAGCGACCTGATTAACAGCAAATTGGGATTGGTTCTGGTCCACTGATCTTACACGGTAGACACTTTTGAAATTTCGCATTCGTTCAAATGAGATGGGCGTCACCTACGTGGGAAGACACTTGAGGAGGTTCTCCCTCAGCTCCAGCGTCACCAGGTTGGCCAGACTGCGAGGAAGAGACGAGAGGTCGGTTAGTCAGATGGCAGCCGGATGCGGCGGGCAGATTGGGAGGGGGTCTTCTCCATCCCGATTGCCAGTTGAGTAACATGGAGAGGATACAAATAAATCATACTTTCCGATGTCGCCGGGCAGAGTCTGCAGCGACACCTCGTTGAGCGCCAAGTGAGCCAGCGCTCGCAGCTGAGTGAAACCATCCGGCAATCTGTGGCATAAAGAAAGTGCGTGTGTGTGTGTGTGTGTGGGGGGGGGGGGGGGGTTAGTATCATATTACTATCTGCATTGGCTTCCAGAAGGTCCTCATGTCCATCACTCTTATTGAAAGGTCACATCCATTTTCGTATTTGATAGTTAAGTTCACTTTTGTTTAATAAGCTTTGATGCAGCGGGTGGGGGGGGGCAGCGCTTACCGTCAGGCTCCTGTTCAATTATTGCACACAGGATTTCCTGTGTGGCGGAGAGCTTAAAAGCCGCGCTTGTTACATAGTTAGCATCGAGCGTGTTGCGTGCCTTTAGACACGTAGATGGGTAAAAGGCATCGGCGGACTGTTTCCGCTCACTGTGTATCGCGTGAGCGATTTCCAGTCGGCTTACCTGGAGAGGGGGTTTCCGCTGAAGTCGGCGATCTCCAAGGCCCGACAAAACTTGATGCTCTCGGGGATCTCGGGAATGTCTGCGGGCAGATGGACGGAGGAGGAATAGATATGTTACGAGTGAAAGCATTTGAAGTTGCCGCTAAACACAACCAGATGCCGAGCATGACAGCACGGGAGAGGCAAAAAACCCGACCTGAAATCAAACGTACCATTTCGGGATATGTCCAGCTCCACCAGCTGCATGAAGTTGGCCACTTCGGGGGGCAGTCTCTGGATTTCATTGTCGCTCAGGCCCAGTTTCCGGAGGTTCAGTAGTCGGAAGAAAGGCTGCAGAGGATGACACACAGGATGTCGCGCATTGGCTCACAAAGTTCAGGCATGAAGGGAAAAAAAGTTCAGGATGTACTGTGTGCGCCGCTCGGGTCATTTCCTGTTCATTGCTCTCACTACTGAGCTCCCAACGTCAAGGCCACGATTGTGCCGTCTGCTGTCTGGATAGGCAGACGCCAACACACAAGCGGGACCCGTGCCGCCGTGAAGCCCCTACTCGAGTGGCATCCACAGAGGACCCACTGTTTGCATTCACCCAACGCCAAAGCACCACTTTTGGCAAACTCGCAGGAGGAATTTATATCAAGTCATGATTTGCTTGGAGTCTGGATGCTAATTGAAAATTTCCTTTTTTTTTTTTTTTTGGTCAACTGATTTTACACAGGGTGAGTCTAAACCCAGATAAGAAAAAAATCTTTCAAGAGTTTGTATACAAGACGACGGAGCCGGACAATCACGTCGGCGAGCTTCTTCGTGACGGACATTTCCTGCTCTCAAATGCGGTTGTGGGTACATTCCCAAACCGACTGACAGGCTTGGACTGGGAAAAGGATGGGAGGCGGAAGGTAGGGCACCTGAGCCAGACATGGATCTGGGCGTTGGTGTGTTATTAAGAGCCGGTATCGAGTGGAGGGAACAGGAAACGGCAGATTGGAGCAGCCAAATAATTGTCAACTCAAATATTTTTTTGATGTAAAAAGTTAGGAACATTCTTGTTTTAGCGAAAAAACAAAACTGGAGGTTTTAAAGCAGTTCACTGTCCCAAATTGCTTTTAATAATCCCAGAAAAATTAGTTTAGGATTTAGTGGACAGTCAACAAAAGCCACAGACGTTCCCCGGAGCTCATTTAAAGCCTTGTCGTGTGCTAGCTAGCACGTTGCAGCGCTAGCGTGTAGCATTTCGCAGACGAGGGAGACAACCTCTGGCGCTGTGTTTACAAATTCTCAAGCCTTTCCCTGAATGAGCCCGGTGGGATCAATGGCACGTGCACACCAACGTGGATTAACCTCAAACGCCGGCGAGGGAGCTGTAAATTCACACAGAGGAATGTTTGTCAAGTGGCACCCAAACATGCTGCTTTTAAATCAGCTAACCAGGAAGGAGGCTGCGTGCTACGTTGCGGCCGTATGCTCTGTTCACAGAGGATGCAGTGTTCCACTTAAGGGACTCTGTTAGGCCACTGAAAGCGAAATTAGAACCGTGATGAACGGGGCCCTCATAAGAAATTCTGCTAAACCTGCTTCTGATTGGGACCCATTTTGATGAATTTCCTTGTAAGCACTGAAATTTTCCCATAAGTAGCTGACCCAACTTAAAAGTGAAATTTTGGGGGAAGGGTCGATGGAACTGAAACTGCTACTGAAAATCTTTTATCCAGCGGAAGTGAAGTTCCGATTCCCAAGGTTCCAAATCGTGGTGCCTGCTCGCCCCTCCCCAAACAGCCCATCCAATACTAAGCGCTCCACGGTGATACAGCCTAGCGACGCACTCTGATAACAACAATGCAGCAAGACGAGAAGGAGGCAGAAGAGAAGATGGACGCACTTGCTTTTTCTTGAAACAGGACGGGACTCCTAGCGGGGATTCAGCTCTTCACCATTCACACAATCAAACAGTTCCACACATGAATGCCACCCTAGCCCCTCCTTTTGCTCCTCCTCTCCGAGTTCCCTCCATTTTCTTGGGACCGGGGACAAAAGCCAAGCCCAACAGAAGACTGTCAATCTGCCCTCACTAACCAGCCCCCATCCCTCCATTGTCTAAAAGGCCACCGCTGAGTGAAGAAAGGAGGACTAAGTTGCAGCTGGAACCGGCCCCTGATACAAAGTTCAGTCTTAATGACGTTCCCGGGGGCGTTGGCCATATTGTGGCTGGGCGCACGGTCACACATTGGATCTGGATTAGCCCGCATAGAAGAACCACATTAGAAAATGAGACGCGCCCCTACTGAGAGTCAACCAATGAAGACGACCCAGCCTAACTGGAAGTGGAACAAAGTACAAGATGTAAATGTAAAGCTTCTGATACGCTGCTGTCCAAGGAAGATTGAGAGTGAACAGGTGGCGGCAGCATTGAGGGCTTAAGAGGTGACTTATGTGGCTCAAGCACACATGAGTACCAGGCAGCGTGTACGCTTGCGCATTTGCAAAGCAAACGACATTCAAAACAGCCGGGAGGGCTTTGAACTTTGTCCCGCCGCCGCTGGCTTTTATTATTCCCGCTGCATGTTGTGCATTCACCTGACTAAGGAAGGCCTAACGCAAGATTAGTCTGACTGCTTGTACAGGAGACAGAAAAGGGCAATGCACAATCTGTCAAAATGATAAAGTGCTGAGTGTGCAAATATGAGGGTTGACTTTCTCGAGTGATTCCAAACACAGCCAGTGTTAAAAACCAAATCCGCCACTCATGTTCCACACGCATGACGTTCCTCACTCAAGTGTGTTTGTGTGTGCACAAGCAGTATTTGCCACAATAGCCTCATTGTTCAGCCGCCAGCGTCCACATCATTGAATCATCTTTTCCAGTAAATGCCAGAGAATGGTCCCCCGTCACATTTACACATCTCAGTCGCAATCTTTCCATTGTGAGAGAAAAGCCTCGACACGACACGGTAATCCTTTGACGACCGAGGCTAACGGTGGACTGGAATTGTCCTCTGAGAAGAAACGCGGAGAAAGTCCCACGCTTGCGCTTCCCACACTAATCACGACCAAAACATACACGGGCGAAAAAAAGCATAGTCGGCAAATTTTCCTCGTGATCCCCATTCACGTCCCCAAAGAACAACGGCTGACTTAATGAAAAATAGGACAGGCTTGTGCGTATGTTTGCGTTGGCCATTGGGGAATGTGCGATCATGGCTAAGTTCAAGTGTGTGAGAGGTGGAGTGGGGAGGGGGAGAGGGGAGGCAAACTCCTGGAGATTCCAGGCATGCCTGTGTCAAGTGCTGCAGTGCAAACACAACCACGCTGAGCTAATTACATGGGCAGCACCAGCCCCTCTTGGAATTTTTTCATAGAAATTACACAAGAAAACAAATGAACACAATTAGCAGGTAGCATAAAGTAGGCACACTTTATTTGCTTTAGATGGCCACAAAAAAAAAACAAATGTGGCAGACCAGCTCTGGCCTCCGGCCTTGACTTTGACATACAGCAATATTTGCTTCACTTCCTTAAAGGCTACATGTTTGTCACGCAAGTTTAAAAAAAAAATGTCTATATGTGCTGCTGCACTATTTGTGGTCAAATATCCATCCATCCATCCATCCATTTTCTGAACCGCTTAGTCCCCACGGGGGTCGCGGGCGTGCTGGAGCCTATCCCAGCTGTCATCGGGCAGTAGGCGGGGGACACCCTGAACCGGTTGCCAGCCAATTGCAGGGCACACAGAGACAAACAACCATTCACACTCGCACTCACACCTAGGGACAATTTGGAGTGATCAATCAGCCTACCAAGCATGTTTTTGGGATGTGGGAGGAAACCGGAGTGCCCGGAGAAAACCCACGCGGGCTCGGGGAGAACATGCAAACTCCGCACAGGGAGGGCCGGAGGTGGAATCCGCACCCTCCTAACTGTGAGGCGGACGTGCTACCCAGTGCGCCACCGAGCCGCACTGGTCAAATATCCATTACAGGATAATAATGTCTCAGCACTGAATGTAAAAGAAGCACTCAAGCTACAAGACTGGAGTACTACATCGCTTTTGTTCTCATCACTCCGGAGCCATGTGGTTCAAGAACACAAACAAACACATTTCTTATCGTAAGCGCCATCGTGAGGGGGGGCTTGGGGTCCGAAATGAGAAAATACAAGTTCTTTCGCCTCGCTGTTTTCCGGCAATATACATTCACAAAAACAGGGCATTCCACGACTGGCTCGATTCTTCCCGCTTCCTGCCGACGGGGACGCTCCCGACACGAAAGGAATCAACACGAGAAACGCGCACGTCAACAAATCAAGGCGGGCCAACCCTGGACGTTGATAGCTCTACTTGACCCGTGCGACAACAAAGGTTTTGTGCATTCGTCTGTGTGTGTGTGTGCTTGTCAGCCTCGCCACAAAGACTCTGCGGCAGGCCACAAACAGCGAATAGAGTATAAAGTTCTAAAGTTAGCGCTGCAACGAGTCAATATCTGCTTCACTTTAGCAGAGGACTCTAATGCAGTGTTTCCCAACCAGTGTGCCGCGGCACACCGGTGTCACGTGAGAGATGTTCTGTGGGAAATTGTCCAACATTAAATACCGAGCGAATTGTAACAGGATTACCAAACCACAGGTCAGTTTCCGCAAGGCTAATCGTGCATGCGTGGGAAATCGGAGAATTTTGAGATTTCATGTTGTGGCATCGGCACATACTCAATTTATGTGTGTGTTGCTGTTAGTGTTGGCTCGTGAGTGAACGATTCGTTCAAAAAAGGTTGGGAAACACTGCTCTAATGAACGCATCTGACCCGTGACTCCTGATTCAGCGCAAATATTTGAGTGATAAACACAGGTGAGTGTGTAAAAAAACAAAAGTCGACGCTGGCTCGCAATGTGATAAACTTGTCATCCATCAGCCTTTGAGCTTGCCGTTAGCCACAAGTGTCGGGCGGGCTTATGTCTGTCTGTCTGTCTGTCTGTCTGTCTGCAGCCAAGCAAACCGCCATCTCGCAAACTCTCTGTGACTCTCCTTGATGGCAAACAGCTGCCGTTGCCACCGCCGCAGCCATTAATTATTCACTGGGGCTTTGCTTCCGTGTTTACCTTTGTCGCTTGCTACCGGGCGAGCGCCTCGGGAGGACAGATGGCTTTTTGTGTTGCAGGGTTTAGATTTAGCATTAGTTTTTGTTTTGTTTTGCTTGTCACAGGCCATCACCACCCAAAAAGTCTTCATATAGGATGCTACCATGAGTACGAATCAGTGGCAAGATGGATGGACGGATGATTCTACCACCAGAGATCCCCAAAGGACTAGAGGATCAGTGTAGCTCAGTTCCTCAATCACTTCCTCCAGTATTGAAAAGACTCCCACCCTCCTCCCTTGTTAATCCTTTTTAGGAATAAATTATAGCCCACTAGCAGGACCACGAATTCGCTCACACACCAGATCGGGCATGTGTGTGTGCGCTTGGGGGGTTAGGACAGTGTCAGGCAGGATGTGGGACCAGCTGGTCATCAGCTCAGACAAAAGAACCTGCTGAATGCGCTCGGATCTCTCACACGGCCGCTCTGGATCGTTCTCCGGCAACGTTTGAAAGAGTCCACATTCCCAAATGACTCAGATGATTCAGGATTTACGCTACAATACAAAGGAGTACAGAGTTCCCACACGGAACAGCAGAACGTAAAGAACATTGGAGAATTTACTCCCCGGCAGTTTTTGACATTTGAAATGTCATTCATCTTTTAAGATTTATGACAGTTTGATAACAATATCTAACTAATCATCTCTTCGGATAAGTAGACACTAGAAGGACGCAAGAGTTGGACACTTGTTGAAGTTTCCAAGCTTCTGATGCGCCTGCAAGGCCATATTGGGTAATAACAGCGGGAGCAACAGGCCGCATAGAACCTGTTCAGCAGAATCCATTAGAGACACACCCATCAGGAATTTGTTTGCCCATCTCGACAAAGGAAAAACCTCAAGAACAACGCCCGCTCTTCTACATGCTACTGGTGTGAACCATTACGTCCGTCTGTCTGTATGTCTGACTTTTCCTTTTCAACGGAATGGTGATGTATCACCACTTGAATACAGTGCGAGCACGGCTGCGGACAGCACAGAGGTCAACTCAAGCGGTGACATTTGATATGACGAGGAGGGTGTTTTGGTCGGGGGGGTAACGGGATGGGTGGTGAATGGACTCCTTTGTAACCTGTCATGAGACTGGAGAACAAGATCACTCCCGCTTCCGCAACAGGGACAAACTATACACCCAACAAATGCAAAGATGCATAATAAAGTCATATTTAGCGTAAATATTTGAATTAAATAGACTTGCATGATTAGAGCAGGCACATAATCAATGATTGGTGGGCAGCGATTTAAGAGTTCGAGGGGGGTTGTAAAACTTAAGCAACTATCTAGGTGTCTAAATCTCCATCTGTTCACTTTGCTAAAGCACAAACACTTAAGTCGCTGCTTCTGCAGTCCATAATTGCTACACTGGTCCTGGTGGAGAAAAATAATATAATTTTTTTTTTTTTTTTTTACTTTTGTTTTATCTTCCAATACTTTTATTTTGGGATCTTTTCCCACCTGTTTTTTGTATTTTCTCAAAGTTTTCTTAGTGATATGAGTTTTTGTTGGCAAATATTTATATTTAGTAAGTGACAAAGTTTTGTGTGAGGTGATGACTGCTCCTCGCCCTCGACTTACCTTGGGCAGCTCCTTGAGTTGGTTGGCATCCAGCAGAAGCTCTTCCAGACTTCGGCTGTATCGGAACACTTCGTCGGGGACCGCCTGCAGGTTGCAGTGCCGCTTGTCCACCGACTCGACGTGGCGGTTGCATCGCCACAGCGGGATACACTTGAGCATGTCGGGGTGGGAGGGAGGGGTTCCCCCGGGTGGGTGTCACTGGAGGCAAAGCATCGGGAGGCGAAGCGTGTTTGGGCGGCTGGATGGTTGGCGGGGCTTGCTTCGCTCACGAACCAGCAGGCCGGAATCCAATTAAAAAAATAATCCCACAGCCAATGTCAGAAGGAATATTGTCGTAGTCCCTCTGGTGTTTACATGAACAGGACACAAAAAGACAGATTTGGTCTCACTTGAGTCGGACGGTTTCACTTGAAGTTAGCTACCACCGCCACCATCCTGGTGTCTCAGCCCCGAAAATAAGCCTTGTCAGGCGGCGTCGAGAACGCCACCGCCAACTGGAGGGGTGGTGACCGTGCAGAGCGGAACGAGTCAGGGGAGGTTCAACGTGGTGTCCATGGGGATACTCAGTCGCTCCTCGCCGGTTTGAGTTGTTAGTGAGCTAGTTGCGGCTAGCCTCCATCGGCTAACATCTATTGTGCCTAGCCAGTAGCCGCCGTTAGCTTCCACAAGTACCGCAGATGTGTGGGAAAACGTCGTGGACTTCCTTGTAAAAATAACCGCGACAGGATAAAAGTTAGCGTGTGGAGTTTTGGGGGGCGAAATGCTCCACAGTGAGTGTATGAGCTTCTCCCCAGACACGGGCGCGCGGCGCTTCCCTGACACTGTTGAGCCCCAGCCAGGCCGGTTAGTGGTATGGGGGGCTGGGCTAAGTTTGCAGCCATAGGACCGCCGCGTTCCGGCCCCCCCTGACGCGCTATTGTCGTTGGGTCCTGGGTGTATGGCGCCATCTAGGTGGCCAAACACTGAAACTTCATCATGCAATGCAATTGATGTCCAAAAAGTGCAATTCCGTTTATATGTAGAATGTTTCATATTTATCGATTCTTAGTGTATTTTTAGACATTGATTTGTTTATATTTGTGTAGTTTTTCACATTTGAAAAATAAAAATCTCTACATCGTGGTGTGCAAGACAAATATTTTTTGAATAAGCATTTTTTTAAAAATCCATTCAGGGATGCACAGCATCATTCAATAAAAAAATATGTAACATGCCATGAAGCAAAATGCATCACACAAGCTGTGGACAAATAACCTTTAATTGTAAAAACAAACAGTGTTTACATGGTCCAATAATTTTGCGAAGAAAAAACATGTAAATGAGCCAAAGAAAAAACAATTCATCTGTTTTTTCTTTTTTTAATGGGTATGGTTACAAAAATGTAGAAACCCTGACCACGGCAGAGTCATCACAGGTCTGAGCCAAACAAATTCATCATTGACAAACAACTATTCTTCCTTAAAAAAATGTGGAAACCTGGACCATGGAGTCATCACAGGTCTGAGCCAAACTCATCATTTTCATCATTGACGAACAACTATTCTTTCTTAGAAAAAAAGAGACAAGACAATTACAGAGCAAGGGGACTGAGGTGTACAAGAGTGGAAGCGGTTCACGCAGACAGATCGCTGCTGTTGAAGCGGTCTTGGTCGTACACCTCGGCGACCACCTTGCGTCCGCCAAACCAGCGGTCGTTGAGCGCCTGGATGGCTTTGTTCATCTCCGAGGCCATGGAGAACTCTACGAAGATCTTGACGATGATGTCGGCGTCCTCCTCCTCACCCTGCTTCTCCTGGTAGATGATGACGCGGTTGACCGAGCCGAACTTGCCGCACTCTTCTGTCACCTCGCCCTCCAGGGCATCGTCTATGTCTTCCGGGCCCACCATGTTGCGCAGGACCATTACTGTGGACTGGAATACAAGAATGAAAAAACGGATAAGCGAAAGATTTTTGTTGTTGTTGATAACTATAGAATGCAATTTGGTGGCATTTTATTACCTCTGACTTTCGAAGCAGCTTCTGCATGACCATGTGTCTGGCGCTGCTGCCCGAGATGCTCATGTGCTCCTGGTCGCTCAGCATCTCCTGGCCCGTGCCGTCCTGGAGCGCCTCTTCTTTCTCCTCCTTCTTCTCCTGCAGCTGGCCAGCAACGGCAGCTGCCAGCACCTGACTGGAGAGAACGGGCGGCGACGCCAGCACGGGGTTCACTAGGCCCACCTGGGGGAGCACCGGGATGGGAGGACGCACCGGAGTCACTCCTACAAGAGAAACACCAGAAGGAAAATTAGAAAATTCAATGCTTTGCTTACACATTTAGTCTGCATTTGCCTTTTCGGACTTATGTTAGCCCCGGACCAGATCATCAGTGACAAAAAAAAAAAAGGTGGCACTGTTGTCAGCGGACGTGTTCAATGACGCTCTCACCTGTGATGACACCGGGCGCCTGTGCAGCCATGACGGCCTGCGGTATTCCCATTTGCTGACTAAGGAGCTGAGGCGCAGCTAACGCCCCCAGGACTGACGCGCCGGCTACGGCCTCCTTGAGAGAGGGGGTTCCCGAGACATTAGGTAAGAGAAACACAAGAACACAGCAGAGGCAGCAAAGTCAACAATCAACAAAGTGTGACCACAGAGGCAGCTTAGCGCCCCAACATGGAAAAACGAGCTCGTCTTTAAAATTATTCAAGGAACTTCTGCTGAATCAATGCAACTGTTCTTACTGTGATAAGACTCTTGGTGTGCACATCCTAATGGTGAATGGGAGAAGAGTCATTGTGATAACCCCATTTTTCTTTTTGAGTGTGCAGTGCTCCCCCGCAACTTTCACCACTTCGCACCCACCATTCCATGAACTTAATTGCTACGAATTTTCTTTCCAATTTTAAAATCCAGGCTCTGCTGCATATTTACTGTAGTGACACACTTTCACAGGAAGTGACCAACCGCCAGGGGGCGACACAAAGTTAGCCAAGTGATTCTCCAATGACCTGGAGGCCAAAGTAATGCTTTGTAAGTCGAGGAGCCTCATTAAGAGTTTCACTGCCATCTTATAGGCAATTTGCAAAGTACTGTTTAAAACTATCTGTTTTGTATCATTCTCAGATTTTTCTATTATTGAATAACAGAGGGAACACCGTACTGCATTTCAATACTTGACTAAGCTGGCCTTCTCCCAGTCACCTCAAATCAAAGCAAAATGGCCATCAGTTAATTTTATATTTACCTGGAAGGCCATTAAATCCCTGTAGAAGGGATTCATACTTGCCTGGGCCGTAATCTTGGCAGTGGCCGCCGCTGCAGCCACCGCCGCCGCCGGTGGGAGGCCACCGGGAGTGGTGGGGGTGAGCATGGGCATGGGAGGAGTGACCGCCTTGCCCACCCGCAGGTACTGACCCCCCAGATCAAACAGGTTCATAGAAGACACAGCGTCCACGGCCGACTGCGGCTTTTCGTACTCTGCAAGTCAACAAAGCGTAGTTAGAAGGCACTGAGAGCGGGGCTACGTGGTGGCGCCGCTGCCCCCAACCCGGCACCGGGCTCACCGATGAAGCCGAAGCCTCTGTGCCGTCCGGAGGTGGGGTCTCGGGCTAATGTACACGATTTGATCCTTCCAAAAGCCTCAAAAACACTTTTGATGTCATCGTCCGACAGGTCGGGGTGCACCGAGGCCACGTAGATGCGGTTAAAAGCGCGCGCTTCCTCTGCCAGCTGGTCAATGATGGGTTGCGCCTGACCGATGTTACTTGGCCGCCCAACCTATAGCACAGATCATACCAGCAGGGCTACTTAACGGGGGGGGGGAGGTTTCTTTGGGGAACCGAGGACACACTCCGAATCCCTGGCCTACATTCTCACTGCACCTGGCTCATCATCCTAGTCGTCCGTTACAGCGGTACCTTGACTTACAAGTTTGATGCCAGTAAAATGTTGATTTTAATCAAAGGATGTAACTGTAATGTGTAAAAACAAATAACGTTAAGAAATACTTTTTAGGCTTTTTGTGTAGTGTAATGACAGGAATAGCATTTTTTGTGTGTGATAATACAAAGAAGAATTGAGGTGTGGATGAATACTGTGTTTGATTTGTTTGTGTAAAAAAAAAAAATAATTATCTAAAATATGTATCACTACCAAGAACCTCTTGTTGCCTGTGCGCTTTTAAGGGCTGAGTTTTGTGAGTGTATTCATTTTCTATTGGTGTGTTTGACTGCTGAAATGAGATTGTGGCTCTTTCTTACTTGAGCAACAGCTTAAAAAACTAAGTCAAGGCACCACTGCATTTCAATCCTTAAATCAGGGGCGGGGCTTTCCAATTTTTTTTTTTTTTTTACTGGATCCGACGAAATGTGTGAAAAAAATACGACGCACCGAAAATAAATGTTGAAGGATTTTCAGCTAATTTATTTTAGAATGAGCTTTTATTTGCTTTTGGAACGGCACGACGGACCAAATTCAAATGTTTTAGTAGATCGCCCACTCCTGCCTTAAAGCTCTTCTCTTGAAATAAATCAAGATATTTTAAAACCACTAAGCAACTACTCACTATCTCCGGAGAACAACTCTGTCTCTCTCTGCTCTTATTATATTTTTTTTCTCCACGAGTATCTAGACGGGACTGGGATCTGTACTACAGATGGGGCGGCCAAGCAACACCAACCAGGCGCAGCCCATCATCGGCACAACGTAGCAACAGAGCGATGCAGCGCGCTGCTGGGAATCGCACTGAGAGGTCACGACGAACAGGCCTTGATACAAGTGTGGAAGCAACACATTCGACAACACATGCATACACTCAGGCACGCACGCAAGTCACACAGCCACGCACCTGCAAGTCAACAAAGACACACAAGGCAAAAGACAATTAGTGTTTGCATGTTGAGATGACAGGAGCAATTTTAAGGGCTACTCAATAAACAACAAGTGCGATTGGCTTTTATTCAAAATGATATGGTACAGTGGAACCTCAGTTTCCCACATTGTCAAATTTAGAGAGTAGAATTTTAGGTACACACAAGAAATTGGCCACTTATGTCTACATCTAGAGTTGTCCTAAATCAAGTTGTATAGGACTCTACATGGAACAGTTTATCATACGTTTATAACAACTACGAATTTTTAATTAATCAACATTTCACTAGTGTATTTTATTGTTGAGACATTTTTTTCACTCCTTAAAATGTTAGCAGAGGACTTGGCTCTTCCGCACCTGCTGCGTGATTAAACACGGATTTGGACGGCGTTGGGACTTTGGAGGTTCCATTGTAGTGTTCTCAACTTACCATTAGGACGAAATGAGTCCAGACTACTCACCTTAATGTTTCGCCCACCCAACATGACGGAATTCATCTGCTCCAGAGCCAGCTGGGCAGCCTCTGGCACGTCGTACTCCACAAAGGCAAAGCCCTGCGCGGCCCACCACAAGCAAAATGAAAACCGACCTGGCACCCTGCCTCCCTCCAACTAGACAACTCGCTAACCTTGTGCTTCATTGTCACCGAGTCCCAAGACATGTCAATGCTCTTGATGGGGCCGAAGGGAGCAAAGGCCTGTCTGATGGTGTCCTCCCCCAGCTCATAGTAAATGGAGCCTACGTACACCCGGCACATGATGGCGAGAGCGCGCTGTCGCTGAGCTGCCACCTGCCGACCAGGAAAAAAAGACCAACCGTTAGCATTATAGCGAAAGGGAACGACGGGGAGAATATGCACACGCACACACAAACAGGAAATAATAAATGTGTATTTTTCTACTGTGCTTTGGTTTCCCAAAAGTAGCCTATGGCCAATTCAAAGTTAGGGAAAGGGGGTCGGTCTGAAGATAATGAGAACAGGTAATCAAAAAAGGGACAGACCGTAGTGGAAGACGTCTTATTATGTATATGTAGAAGCGTTATCAAATGACTTATGAAGGCAGAGAAAACACTGAAGTGATTGACATGCACAGCCCTTACAAACATTTGGCTTCAGAAACTGACCTGTAGTCCAGGGATGCAAGTAAGGTACAAAAAAAATAATAATAATCGCGGAATTCATACGAAATCCAAACAAAAATCTCGAGAAACACATCGGACAGAGGTCTTAATTTAACAACGACTAATCGAAACGTGTTTTCCAACACCAAGGCTCACGTTTAAGTCGCACGAACGCAACGACTGCTAACCATCCACTATGCCATGCTTGGATGGTGCTACAAGCTGCTTAGAAGACCTTTAAACGCGAAACGACTTTATCTAACTTGCTTGCCCAGAAGCTAAAAACGCAAAAGCCCCATTTTAAAAATGTCTCTCAAAGCTTTTTCAAATCAATTACGACAAGGACGCTAACAAAATACTCGAATGCAAAGATTTAAATGCAGGGATTGGTGCCACATCAAAAGTCCTTTTTTTTTTTTTTCATTGAGAATGCGCACAGAAAAAAATTTAATAATCTATTGACCGATTGTAAAGGTGAGAGAGGATCTCCAAAGCCCATAGTCACTGCTGCCATCTGAAAGACAGTAAAGACGAAAAAGGTGCTGAAAGGTAGGTTAGATATCCCTTAGCTTTTTGCTTTTCTTAACTTGTGAAAACAAAAAAGAAGGTCATGACACCTAGACAGACAAATGTGCTTGTCTACTCTTTGAGCATACTCTTCCACTAAACAACATACAGTTTGGCGACTTGCCTCCTCCATTTTAAATGACAATTTCATCACAATTAGTAAACAAGCTTCCTTTGAGCAAAACATACTAAACACAAAAAACTATGCCTTCGTAGGGACTTCCGCCACCTGAAAAAGAACAAAGAGGCACAAGCAGGACACGCTCTACACATGCTTTTTCATTGCATGGTGGAGAAGAGGGGAAGAGCATCCAATTGAGCCTTTTATCTTTTTTTTTTTTAAATTAATGAAACAAGAGATACTTGAATAGGAAATCTATAATTTAGAGAATGCGCAGCCGATACATTGTTTTCCTAAAGTTTAGGCAAACTAACGCGCAAGGAAATAAAATGTACATCTCACCTGCAGATTGGTGAGCTGCTGCTGCTGATGGGCAATGGTCTGCTTCACCAACACACTCTTAATGCTCTGCTCCATGGCATACTTCTTTGCCTGGCACACGGGAAGCAAGCGACATTCAATCCTCCAAATGTTAATATATTTTTTTTAAATGATGGGTTAAAAGAAGGGTTGTAAAAGTGCTTTGCTACCCGCTGCAGCGCCTCCTGCTGTTCCGGGGTGAGCGGGGGCAGGCCAAGCTTAGAGCCTGTGCCCTGTCCATTCTCCATCGTCATCACTGCAACTCCCTGTAAGAATAAAAACTATAAAATAAGGTCTACATGTATTCTGATTATTTTTTTATATATATATATAAAAAATAAGCATTTAGGTAAATAGATACGTTTAATTTAACATCTCGACATTGCATTCATTTCTAGACTTGGCCTGAATGATGAATCCTACTTTAGGGGATTATAGTAAGCATCTACAGAAAATTAATACGCATTTGTTGCAATTGGGAACAGTCAAAAATTAACTTGCCTTACCTACCAAAGCCGCTGAGCGTTGGCTCCACCACACTGAGGGAAAAAAAGCCCCAGAGGGGGAAATGATGGAGACTCTTCAACAATTCAACAAATCCTGCAGGAGGGTGATAAGAAATAAAATAAGACTTCAGATTACAGGAATAATGCAACGCAACAAGCAACGAAACAATAATGCTAACAAATAATCTGCGTTCTGGTTAGCGCGGTGCCAACGCTGCTCTTCATTCAAAGCATTGGGATAGAAAATGGGTAAATCGATCACTTAGCTAAGCGACATTGAGTTCAAAATCGTTGGGGATGTTTAATGATACACAAAAATTGGCGATATGATACAGCCCGATATCAAACCAATGAAATTATTTAGGGCCCGATTCGGATGGCTATCACGGATGCTACCTGATTAGCAATCGCTAGCCATTCATTACAATGGCGCGCAAAGCAAAACGCATTTCTTTCACGCTAAATACTCAATACAGCTTTACAAATACAACATATAAAGAGATAGAGAGTCTGCGCACTTGTTAACCGACGTCCGCTCGAGTAGAAATCCGATTAAAAGGCAATTTTGTCAACGACGAATATTTACCGCAGTCTCCGTGTCCGCCATGAAGCACACCTCCTTGGAGAGGCCCTCGCTCTGGCACGATCGCGAGATTTGGGATAGTTCTCAAACACGGTGAAATGACAGGATCTCGCGATAGCACAGCCTCCTTGACGTAGGCGAACGGAAGTTGTGCAGCGCCAGTGCGCCACACAGAAACCTGACCACCTTCTTTTCCACCCTGCTTAGATTATTGCAACGTTGCCGAATCCTACTTTCCTGGTTTCCTACCTTCTCCCTTTTTACTTTTAGATCCTTAATACTACACGTTCTTTGCAGTTTTCTGCCTTCTTACACCTGCTGCCTTCCTTTCATCCATCACGCCAGTGTAGTTTTTTTTTGTTCTAACATCTTTAGATCCTTCATGTATAACTCCAGACTCACTGAACATGTCACAAGTTTATTTATCGGCCATTGCTACAATATATTACAAATGCTTAATTAAGTAGAGCACATCCAAAGGCAAGTTTCATTCAACAGTCTTGTCTGATAAGACTAATGTGAATGTTTTTCTTCAATTATTGTACCATGTATGCAAACATGCAGCTTACAAGATGGTAGAAGAGCAAGAGCTTTCACATTGGAGTAGGATCCTTCGTAAACTAAAAGCCACATAGAAATAGTATACTGCACAGCCTGTATGGAAGGTTCTGGGTAACCATCTGCAGCGATAGACAAAGTAAAACCCAAAACAGTCACTGTACAGTCTGTTATTAAATTTGGAATTGACAGAACAAAGACAAAACCAGTGGAGGCAATTTACAACCATATCTTCACCAAATTTCATGTCGATGGATAAAACTGGTGTTGGGGGCTAATTATTCTTTTCAACCAGGCCCCTTTCACATCGAAGTTCATCTGAAATGGCTACTTCAAACTAAAATGGACAACTTCCTGTTTAATTTGGTCACAGACTTTTTTTGTGTGTTGTCCACCAAAATTGATGTTAATTGATGTAACTGATGTTTTTTTTTTCTTCCTAACTTTCCAAGTATTCACTATAGGAATAGTTTCGAGGGGACATCAAATAAACATATTCAGGACACAATTTGTTTGTTGGAAGAAGAAACAATGAATGCAAGTGGGCTCCAATAATAATAATAATAATAATATGTAAATATTATGCATATAGCAGTACTGTACTGATTCAGCTACTACAAAAAACTGAATAAAAATTTGGACAGATTCTCATTTCTCAATGAAATCAAACAAAACAAACAGGGCAACAGAAAAATAAAGCAAAAGAATTACACTGGTGAGCAAATAATCATGATTTTAAGTGTCAGTGACTCCAAATGATATTTACATCCAACGCACAAGAGGCAAGTTGAAGTTCATTTGCACATTCACATCAGGGGAGGAACTCTTAGCCATTTCAAATAGAAAAGTTGTGCTTTTCCACCATCTTGTGGCATCTATCGGCAATTTTGGACCTTTTTAGTCACAGTGTCAATTATTGTTGGATTAGCAGGGAGTAGTGAATTGAGGTCTACCTTTTTTTTTTTAAGATGCACTTCAATGTCACCCTTTCCCAATTAGTTTATTAGTCTTAAAATGTTCATGTTTAGTTGCCATATCAGGCACTTTGCAACAATTCTTTGGCACTGAAAACAATTTTAGAGGGGAAAAGCCCTTAAGAGCACTGCAGGCTAAAAGGAAATGCAGTGTGAGAAATATTAGCGAGCGCAAATCGACATGACAACCTTGTGCGTTGCTTCGCGATAATAAATAAGTCCACGGTGAATGACTGTTAACAGCGCATGATGGATGGAGTACTTCAAAAAAAGGGAGATTGGCCATGGTGGACACTTGAGTGCAAAAATGGCGCGTAGTAAAACTTTCGTTTGACAACAAGATGGCTGGATGTTGAGAATGGTGGCATCCGGCACGGAACTGACACGTTTAAAGGCAAACGCGCCCTTCGGAGGGAATCGATCCCAACGCAACCGTCACACCCGGTCCTCCTTTTCCCTTTTCTGCCGGTCACCGTGACGTCTTCCTTGAGCCTCCTTTGGGTTTCATCACATCCCTCAGTGTTGCTGCAGCTTCCTCTGTTTCCAGCTGTCGGCCGCTGTAAAAGGCCCCTCAAAGGCCCTGATTGCCATCCGTCCTGGAGCTGCTGTGACTTCCTCTCAGTGCGTGCTCCCAGAAGCCAGAGCTCGTAGCCGGTGTCGCTTGATGGCGTCCTCCAGGAACCCGGCCACCTTCTCAATGTCCTCCTTAGTGACAAAAGGAACAAGAACGTACATTCGTATAATTAATTTTTAATGTATTTATTTTATGTATAATTCTGGAATAAGAGAAGATTATGGACAGCAGTTTAAACATTTATTTGTGTACAAATATAGCCCAATTAAAGTGGCACCAAGCTTTGGCTTGGAAAAGGCATTTTAGCTCAATGCTAATGTTGCTAATGCAACTATGTGATGTCAGTTGTTTATTTTGGCCTTTCAAAAAGATTTCTTTCATAGGTCACATTTCCTGAATTTCCATTCTACAATAAACATAGCGTACCTCATTTATGAAGGCGTAGTGAACTAGTTCGCTGGCGAGGTCTTTGGATGTGTCGGCTGAAAGGTATACATGACATCATCAAAACACAGCGAGCCAATGAGAAAGCAGCATTCGCGTCGGGTGGTAAACCTACTGGGGAGGATGTCACAGCTAAGCTGGCGGTGAAGTTTGTCGTCCATCTTGAGAAATAAAGAAAGCTGGAGTAAAGATAAAAGATTCTAAATATTAGATATTTAAAAAAAAAAAAAAAAAGATTTGTTGTAAGATGGAGCCCAATAAGAAGAGCCTTACAGGAATGTACCTGATGTACAACGTGACTCACATGAGTTTTGGTCCCTTCCTCATTCGACTCCAAGTTGCAGTGCATCTGGATGACCTAATAACACACATGATGTTTGACATATGTAAAAATAATTTTTCAAGCTAAAAAATGCCACCGGTAATATGCAAAGGGCAAACCTTCCTGCTCTCGGTCTCCTGCGGCTCCGGCGTGGGCGTCTTGACCGTCTCCACCTGCTCCTGAGACAAGGAGAGGGCGCGGGGGACGGGGTGGGGCCGGGACGAGGCGAAGTTCATCAAGGGGTAAATCCCGTTCCTGATGGACAACGTGATAAGCATCTCAGCGAATGCGTCTGGTGGTGTTAATGACGGTGTACTTACTTGACGTCCTCCAGAAACTTGTCCAGCTCCAAAGGGGACACGTGGGAGTACCTGTGGGATATAAAAAGCCAGCCTAGTTCAGCATTTAATATTTATGGGTTACCAAAAAAGAAAAGACTTAAAAATAAAAATTACTTTAGTTGAACACCGAGCCTGTCTTCGTGCTTAATCTCAGCCATGACGGCGTTCGGGTCGAAGGACTTGGTCCTCTCTTCCACGCAGTTCTCGGGAAGCAAGTCTATAAAGCCAAATGTTTTCAATTTTCCATTGAATTACTCCCTTAAGCTGCTGAGAGAGAAACTCACACTGGTTGCTGATGAGGCAGTGGGCGGCCAACAGTTTAAGGGAGTGCACCTCAAACAGGACGCGGTGGAAGAGGAGGTCGTGAGCGGTCGGACGGAGCTTGGCGTCGGGGTGCAAACACGACTGCGTAAACTCCTGCGAATAGAGATGACATCCATTTTGATTGCTAACATCTGACTTCCAATTTATGCTAACGCAACATTGTTTGTTTAGCAAGTGAGTGTAAACAGCAGGTGAGTGCAAACAATGTGGCTCATACTCTCATGAGAGGGTCCTCCAGGGATTGGCCCGCGTTGACGATGGCCTCCTTGGAGACGGCCACATCTCCGTTAGCCTGGATCTCCAACACTGCCATCTAGGGGTGACACATTGCCTGTCAACGCACACACACGAGGGCACTCATGCATGCAGTGGTTCTCACCTCCAGAGCGCAGATGCCGAAGGAGAAGATGTCGATGGCATAGTCATCTTCGCCGGCTGGCGAAAAAAAAGACATGGAAGTGGGTGGAGACACGCAGGAAACATCAAGCAGTTCATGTTTGAGTTAGTGAACATACCGCCATATTCTGGTGCAAAAAAATGAAGATTCCTCTGCTCGCCACGGTGTTGCCTCCCCTTTCCCTGGACGTTGGCGTCAGGGAAAACTGGCGAGTGGAGAGAAACAAGACGATGATGTGGGTAATAACCTCGGAGATGAAAGTAAACAAATGGACTTACCATTAACAAAGAGCCGATGCCACACTGCGGAGAGAAGATGACAAAAGATGAATTATTTTTCTGTACTAGCACGGAATGCCTGGCGGGGGATCACACCTGAGCCGATCTTGATGAGTCCGTTGTGCTGGATGAAGATGGTGTCGCACGTCAAGTTGCCGTGGATGATTGGCGGATCGCAGGAGTGCAGGTAACTGCAAGGGGGGCAAGTCACATAAATAAAAGAGCCGCAGTTGCAGCAGGGCTGTAAAAAAGTCATCAAACAGTACCTGAGGGCAGAGAGGATCTGCGTGCACCACCTTTTCCAGGCCTGAAGCACAAAACACAATTTTTCAACTAAGACGCATTATTGATAAGTTCATTTTTTTTCTACGCAGACTAATTGTGATTGATTAAGCCGAGAAATAGCGACCTTTACGTTCATGGTCTTGTGGTTCTTTTTGGTTTTCTTCAGAAACTGCTTGAGGCTGCCCGACGACATGTATTCGGTGATGAAGATGACCTGTCCATGGCGGTAACGTAAGCAAACATGAGGTGCTCACACATACACAAATGTCCACAGAAAAGGTCAAAACATACCCGAGCCTGACTTTCCTTCATATCAAGCCAGTACTTGTGGAACTTGACAATGTTAGGGTGCTCCACCTGCATTAGGTTCTCAAACATCTCCTTGATCTTCTCCTATACCACAAAAATGACAAAAAAGAGACCAGAAATGTTATGAAAAACAACTAGAAAATGATCAGTAGAAATATTTTAAGTCTGCGTACCTCCTGAGCTTTGAAGACCTTCTTGTCGGAGAAAAGCACCTCGTTCCACACCACCTCCACTCCTTCTTCTGTGTCCATGGCAAGGGAGGCACTTTCTACACCTGGGACGTTGCCTTGGCTCACCTGCAAGAGGCCGAGACAGGGAAAAAAATAAATAAAATAAAATAAAAAAAAATTGTTACAGCAGAGTCTCCTCTCAGGAAATATACTGCCCCCTAGTGGATTGGAGCGTTATAAAGCCGATTGCTGAGAAAATTGTCAAGTTGCAGGCTATAAAAATGATGACTAGCGCACAACGTGTTAAAAACCCACATAATCACTTTTAAAACTAATACATTTCACGCACTATAAATCTCTTTGGTGAAATAAAAAAATAAATAACCACAGACCGACAGTATGTGCCTTCAAGCCAAACCCTGAAAGACCAAAGTAGCAACGGATTTGATCTCGTGATTACTCAACAAGAACAACAACAAAAAAGCATAGCCGAGAAGATAAGACATGCACATGCGCTCTCTCTCCCCACTGGAACGATAACATCTGTTGAAAACTCAATATAATCCATTCACAGCGAGTGGATTGTTTTTTTCTTTTGTTTATGAGAAGAAATAAAAATTGTTTGTTTGTGCAGTTTTTTATTTTGGTTGCTCTTCTGGACTAAAACGACTCCCCCTTGGCGCTAAATTATTCCGACGTCTCTCTCTCTTCCTCCAGCCGCCGATAGCGCTAAATGCTGGCCATTGATAGAGGGCGACGAGCGCGCCCTTCGCCGCGTCACCGCAGACGCGTGGACATGAAACAGCTTTCAGTTTGCAGCGCCACAGGGGGACCATTGTTCGGGCCGGGGGCCCAACCGGCTGACCGCGGCCGCCACTAAAATCTGCTTTTAAGACCCTCATTATTTCCACGAAGGAGGTTACGTTTGCGAGAAGGATTATGGAAAGATTAGGGAATTGATTTCCAAGAAAATCGGAGGTGGTTCGTAGGGTAGGAAGAAGCGTTGAATTCACCAGAGAAGGGGGGGGGGGGGGGGGGGGGGGGTATTTGAACTTTCCAAAATTGCATAAGAGTTTACAATACATACAAAGCGTGCTAGACAGGTTCCAGAACTGGTGTTGGTGTCACTAAAAGGTCTCACCAGCTGTTGTTGTCTTCGATCATTTTGCTCTCTGCCTGTCGCCTCTTAAATCAAGTACTGTCTAGTTCCAGTCGTAGTATCATATGATATCATCAAGAATGATCTCTATCTCCATCCACTCAGTGGGAGATGGTAATGTGATTTTTTGATTACAGATCGAGATGTGGGCTGGCAAACCGCAGTGGGAATTCCTTCCCTTGACAGGCTGCCAGCCTCGAATCGTGTTAAGAAACACTTGGTGGTAGAGCTGCGGCCGTTGCATGGTCACGCTCGAGTGCTAAACAAGCAACCCGGGGTTCTGCCCTCTGATTGGCTGGCGTAAGGGAGGCGGTAGAAGGCACCGAAGTCATGTAAGAACACCGACTCGTGTTCTGAAGTTTGGAAAGAAAGTTGTTTTTCTTCTCATTGTGTTAAATGAAATGTTATAACTAAAAACTACTAAAGGTATCGGTACTTGGTATCGGTGAGCACGCAAAGAGTGAATACTTGTACTGGTATCGGTCAGAACAAAAAAGTGGTATCAAACATATGCAGTAATTTATATAAAAACAATTTATATAAAAACTAATATTAAAATAAAATATAGAAAAATAAAAGTATAACAACCAGTATCGCTTGTCTTTGCTTGTTTTTTCAAATTTTTTGCTGACTCAGACTTTTTATGCAAATTAGATTCAGCACTCGAGGGCAAAAAAACGAAAGCCGCCGAGCTTGAAACGATTTGAAAATCCAGCTTGAGTTTGTGCGAGCTGGAATGTCAGCGTGTTCTTGAAGCCTCTGTTTATTTATTTCCTTCGTTTTGGCAGCAATGCTGACGAAGTAAAAGTAAAAAGCTGGAAGGAAAAATTCCAGAAAAAGTCAATTCATTTCAATCGCACAAACTCATCAATGGATAGTAAAAGCCAAGTACTCGTAGTGGCGACGAGATAACGAGGAGATGAAGACAGACGGAGCCTGTAATCGCCGGTGGCCTGAGCCACTGACCGTCTGCTGACCTTTGCCTCCATCACCCTCTCGCTTGCTCTCTCTCTCTCTGTCTGTCTGTCTGTCTGTATGTCTCTCGCCCAAAGCTGTCACATGGGCGGCTCGCTGTCAAACGCAGAATGTGTGTGTGGGTGATGAATAATGATGTAGCGCTTCGGTCAAAAGGACATGAAATATTAAAATTCCCAAACCTGGTTTAAAAAAAATTATGGACAAGGTCATAGGTGTCACAAAGCGTATTATCACATCATATCACACATCTTGGTTTCTCAAAGAGTCTGGGAAAGCGGTCGAGCGAGACAGCCGTGATGAAGGCCGGCGCGGCACCCAAGCCGCCCGAGCCGTGACGAGCATAGCGAGTGTGGAGTATTACATAAGACATGTCACCCTTTGCCAGCTTTGATCTCCCTCCCATCTGCCTGCAGGACGGAGGTGCTCATGCAGACATGTATCGACTTCAAATCAGTACTCGTTTTTTTAATGCGCGGAAAAGCAAGTTGCGCGACATTTTACGCCAGCTCAGATGTCTTGAACACTTTTGCACCGCTTGAACTGAGGCCCTCATTAGACTGCAAAATTGTAGCTAAAAATCTGACGTGCTGGTCCCATGAGCATATCCTTGATTCGATTACTTTCAGTAATATGGTGCTATTATTACTGTGAACATTTTTGCTGACTATAATGACCACATGAAACATTCCTACTCTTTCATCTCTCATCCGGAACGCCGTGAGTTAGCCACACCCTTCAACTTGCACAGGCAGACCAAGCCCTGCTGTTTATTATTGTCCAACTGATAAGAGCCCTTGATAGTAGGCCCAAGGCACTGTTCCGTGTGAAAGGCACCGATATCGAATCGGGGAACGATGACAATCTGTGAATTGCTCACCTCCTGAGCAACATAGCAAAGCAAACCAAGGTGTTAGCTTAATGCTAACACTTGTTTACATTTATTTCGTACTATCTCCTGATTTTATTGTTTTATTGCGATATGGTTTTATTTTACTCTATGTAAGGTGACCTTAAGTGCCAGAAAGGGTCTGTAAAATGAAATATTATATTATATAATAATCATAATAATAATGTGAAAGCTAACAGCTAACAGAAATTAGCATAGCCTTTCAGGCAGCCTTCCAAAGCCACCTTTTTACTCGTCACCATTCCGTCCATGTGAAAGGTATTTTGTTCTCATTACGATCACTTTCCCCGTGTTTGCAGTTTATGAAGTGCCTCCCCCACAATGCTGCAAGAGGAGGAGTACGAGCGCTTTACCGATTGGCCTTTTTTTTAGCTAGCAGTTTCCATGTTCCCGGGAAAACAAGCAGGCGTGTTTTTGTTTTTCTTGCCTAAACTGGTGCATTTGCGCAATTGACTCTGTTCTTGGAGCCAGGCTGCATTAAAAAAAAAAAATCTTTCAAAAGACAAAGAGTGTGACTTTCCCTTGGCCTTGGCAACCTTACTGCAGTGCAGCTTTCCAACAAAAAAAACAAGAGTTAAAGAAGTCTAACAAAACGTCAAATATAATGTTCCAATTTGCTGTGAAGTGCCGTTTCTCTTCGTTCATGCTCTCAAAGCCGACACTCCACCTAAGAGGTTTATAGTGCTTATCCTCTCCAGAGACAAGACGGAGCTGCAGCAGTCAATTCCGACTGACTGCCGACTACTTCCTGGACGCGTTTCAGCACTTCCCTGGCATCCTATTAGGTTGTTACTGCAACAACACTCAGAAAGTCTTGGTTGCATCATTGAGATGGCTCGCAATCAAATGGACTGGAGCTGAATACTGCCATAATGGGAGTAGGTGGGTGAGGAGACCAGTTTCACAAGTCTAAATGTGTACCATGAGAGCAAGTACTGTTCTTGGAAAACAATGCCCGTCTGTATTAACAAAGCCAAAGACTGAAAAGCAACGTTATCACCCTGATTGATGGCCAAGCGCGAGAAACTTTGCGACAGCAATACATTCAAAGTCCGAATGCAAAGCCAGCAAAATCGCAATTTCTGCTCACATCGTACAACATTTCTATTGAAATTCCTGTTGCAAGTCGGTGACTCCCCTTGGCGTAAGATTTATTGCGAGCTGGGCTTGTTCTGTAAAATTTTTAAACTTTGAACTCCACAAAATGGAGGTTCCAAACAACTGGTGCTAAAATGCTAACGCATAGCAAGATATCACCCCTGACTACACAAATCAGCTTATTTAAATTTAATAAAACTTTACAAAGACAAAGCATAAAAAAATGAAGCAAAAAATAAATCCAATTTTGACAAACTGTGTGAGTCACTTTTACTCAACCGTGCTTGATTTCCTGTGTCGTTATGTTCAAACTGAGTGACTACTTCAAAAGAAGGATATGAGGAGGATTGAGCCAGCAAGGAAAGCAAACCACGAGATCCCGTGTTTATTGAAATGCTCGAGCTCAGTAGCAAATCAAGCGGCGTATACTGCGAACTTTGACACACTAACTTATTTAGCATGTGAGCTACAGTGAGCTTGGTGGATGAGATGAAGCTTATTACTTCTTTTACTTTGTCACTAGTTGCTAGGCAGAATTCATGGGGCACGATCATTTCTAAGGATTCACCTTAGTTTTCATAAACATTGAAGACAATTATCCGATGTGTTTTCAGAGAAAGATTTTATTTGACTCAAAGATGTCAATCTAATATTAGCAGCAATAGCATGTTTAGCTAATGCATCACAACTCTTCTCTGTCTGGTACTGTTAGCTGTCAGGGTTAATGGAACGTTGGGCAATCAATGGGTGGAACAACACTCGGGTGGGGTTGCAAAGGCCGAGCGTCATTTCTAGCGTGGCTGTGCGAGGTCAGGTTGTGCCGGTAGAAGACTGCGAGCCAGAGATAACCTTCGCGTACAAACGCTTGGTTTTATCACTAGCGGCTGTGGGCCCCCGTGCCCGACGCACAATCGCTGAGTGCTAGAAGGTCATCACTCTTGTTGTCTGATAATCAAACTCGTTGTTGTTTAAAGGACTTGTTTGCTTAGTCATGTTCTCGCTTATTGTTGGATTGAGGTTTGAACACAATTTGTAAAACGATAGACCAATTTGTGGTCATGAATCTTTCAAGACCCTAATGCATAAGCAAATGTTTTCAAAACTAAATCGCTTTTTAAAGTTTTAAAGTCAATATTGAATACCATTTCAATTCGGAAACAAATTGAAGCTACACATTTTTTGAAAACATGGGAGACAAATTTGAGTTGGAAATCAAATTCTGCGTGCATGTTTTCACAAACACAATTTAGTCTTCAATTGACTTAAAATGTTTTTATTTTGCACTTGTATTCATTTTGTTTGTTTCTATCTAGAGGTGGACATTCTGTTGATTCTAAATACATAAATATTCTGTTGACAATTTTGTGTCAGTAAAAAGTATAAAGAGTCAAAATATTGCAAAAAGCTTTGCTCAGTTTGTCCACCACTGGAACCTCCAAGCACAATAACAAACAAATTGTTAAATACCAAAGGGTAATGTCACTCAAAATTGGGCATTAGTATTCAGACAGTGCAGGGGTACCTAATGAAGTGTCCGGTGGGGAGCGTGCTTTGCGGCGGGATCGGGGCGCCGCGCAGCACACACACCAACGGAGACATACACGAACGAACATTGAATCCAATCGAGATATTGAAACCCCCATCAAGCAACCAACCTGTTCTTTGCGCTTCTGCCATCTTCCACAAGGGCTTTCTTCCAGGATCTCGCTCTCATCCTCGCTCTCCTCCTCCTTTCCCTCCGATCCCGATTTCCTCTCCGGGACGGACATCGTCATCTTCACGCCGTCTACTGTTGACAGATTTTAGCTCCCGTACTCCACCAGGAGGCCAACCTCCTCCCCCTCCTCCGACCTCCTCCGTGTGTTCGTGGGGGATGAGAAGATGACCCACGGGACGACGCTTTGCCTCGGGCGACTTTTCGCTACCTCCGTCGGTGTCGATAAAGGCTGAGAGCGAGCTTCCCGGTTGGGATAGACGCCACACCCCCTTGTGGGTGACAAAAAAACAGCAGACACACTGGAAAGAAGGAGCGCTAAACTAGGAAATAAATCGGGAAAACTCGCTTCTTAGCTTCCAGATGGTCCAAACGAGGCTGGGGGACGTGCAGAGCTTCCACGGGAAGGCGGTAGTCGCATGATTGGCCGGGTTTTAGGGACGAGGGTTAGTGTTCCGCGTCTTACTCCGAGTGGAGGAGTGTGTGTGCGTGAGTGTGTGAGCCGCTGGCGTCAAAAGCTTAAACAAGGAGCGTCGATTGGAGCACATTTACCGTAACGGTACACACACAGAGACCTTGCAAAATGTTAGCTGCCCGAGAGCACCTGGAAAGCCAAAGACAAACATACGGGTACTTTTGAGGCAGGAATGAATTATCACATACCCTGCCATTTTGCTGTTGGGCAAATAAAATATTGCTTTTTTAGTTTTGGACCATTGTGGAGTATAATTAGAGATCATCAGAGTAAATTTTTTCACGCGAAATTGAGATTAGATTTGTACCGCCAAGCCCAAAAACGTAATAAAATGGCTAAATGGAAAGTGGTTTAGGTAAATAAAGACATTTGGGGAGGTGGCAAATTGTTGTAATGAGCTGAAAAGTAGAGAATGCCAAAATGCAAAAGGTCACTTTGTGTCATGTCAAGTCATTCCATGCACCACTCACAAGAGAGACATTTAGTATGATGAAATGATTTACATTGGCTCACCCAAAAATGTTTTGGTGAGACCAATTTAGGAGCATTACGGTAATAGGTTGAATTAAGATGAGGCTGGTACGACACCATACTGACCTCTAGTGGTTTTTTGGGGAAAGGCACCTACCTATGGCAGAACAGTCTACTGTAATTAATGTTGGCCTACTATAGTGTTTGTTCCTTTTTTATTGCCTTTGACGTCGTATTTATTTAAACATTTATTTAGGTTTTTATTTCAATTAATGTAGCAATGTAAAAAAGTTTATATAACATCTAATTATTTGTTTTTTTTACCTATATTTCTTTATTGAAATAAATACACTTGATATTTTGCATGTGATTAAATTTCATTGATTTGTATTACATGTAGAGCCGCTGTGTGAAATTTTTACTGTCATTGCTACTTTTTATTACCACCAGTCATGCAACTTTTACAATTTGTTTACCACTGTGGTTGCAACCGAATGCTGCAGATTCTTATTGGTTAGTGAACTGTAATCACACACGCGTGTTGTAATCACGCTCCCTCTATATTTAGCACCTCTACTTATATTTAGGGAGGCCCCACTTTGCCAGACTTCCGTTAATGAGATTCGCTCTTGACCAAGGCTGCACAATATGGGCATCGGTGGGGGTGCAAAATGGCGCCTCAAGAATGACAAGGCCAGGAGAATAATGATGTGTGAATAAGAAGAAGGCAAATATTAGAGTAGGGCTGAACGTGCATATTTTTGAGTGTCATTTATGATGTCTGTTTGCAGAAAATAAAAGTACAATGTACAAGTATCACCACTGTATGTGAAAATGATATTCAAGTACAATAACAAATCGTAATGCAAGACAGGAAAAAGTGGTCATGAAGCAAAAGTGAACATAATTCTAAGCGGACAGCCATTTTGATTGGACAAATGTTATTTTTAAAGTAGCAATCTTACATTTTGCACACAAAAAAGGCTTACAAGTGACGTATAAAAGCTGTTTTACATGTAATAAGATGAGCATGTAGCGGGCACTTGTTCAGGTTGTCAATTTTGAAGCTCTTGTTTTTAGATGCCTTTTAATTCATTTGCACCGCCAAAAGTGTCAGACCTCCTGTGTTGTAGTTCATTTGTTTGCAGTGCTCCGTCCTGGTTGTCACCATCTCCTGAAATTTCAGAGGAAAAACAATTTTAGCAACTTTCAATGGTGGAGCAACTCTCAAATATTTGGGGTTCTATTTTTGTCACTGCCACAAATCTGAGCGGAGGTGGCTTTGACTTGCTATTGGTAATTTCTTAGTCATGTTTAGAAGTATTTTATAAAAATGTACCTGAGTGAGTCTTGGCCTCTGAATGCAGTGAACATAAGGGGTGGGATCCGATAAGATCTGGTCCACCTCTGTCTTGTAGCACACCGCACAGTCCATGAGAGGCTGTGATGACATTTTGAAATTAAAACGATGAATGATATATTTCAAATTATTGATATTATAAGGGACTCACTCTGTCGTTCCTGAAGGGACATATCTGGTTACTGGAATTGGATCCTTTGGTACAACGGGTGGGCTTCAGTTGAAAGTGGTGGTAGTAGTATTTCACATCAAAGCCACACTGCAAATGAGATTCACCATTTGGTTCGAAGTTAATTGATTATAATGTCAAGAAACCAAACTTGAAGTTCATGTTGAAATGAACAAGGGTCCCTGAATGCACCGCAACTCAGTCATTGCTCTAGTTTTCATGTTGTTGATCTCGTGCACTTAAGAATTTAGTTCATGAAACAAACTGCCAGACTTTCTAAATGTTTTCGTGTTGCGTTCAGGGTACCCTTGTACATCCAGCTTTGCTTTTTAAAGTATCCGATAGAGACTTGCAACTGGCTGTTAAACTGGTCATTTACAAACCAAGTGACACCAGAATGAAAAATTAGGATACACAATTACCCTTCTTGAGCCTCGAGATATTTTTTTCTTTTCTTTTTTTAGTTTGAACAAGGATGTCTTCCAGAGTGAGGCCCCTGAATGTTACCTCGGCATCCGATTTTTCCAGACTCCTCAGGAAGCGAAAATGGTGATGCACGCCCGCATGAGAGTTGAGATGCATCAAGGCCAGGTCCACGCTTTTCTTGTAGTCCGCCGGGAGCAGGTTGTAAGCGTTTTGGGCTTGGGCCGACCCCCACACGGCTCCCCCAACGCAGGCCAGCAGCAACAAAACCACCGCCATCTTAATGGAGAGCGCAACTGAGTACACTGAGGGGTGAACAACCTTTTGTGTCTGTCTGCTGGGTCAAAATAAGCCCTGGACTCGACAGAGCGGCTCCCATGCCAACATTTTTTTCCCTCCCTCTTCCTGGAAACCCACCACCCCCATTCTCCCCAGGGGGGCTTGGTGCAAGTTTTGACAAAAACAGGCTCAGAAAACATGCAGCTGCAAGACAAACGCTTTGGTTATGACACACTTGGATTACTAATACTTGGAGTCCAGCATATATGATAAAGATGCTTCCAAACTATTTAGAAACGCAATCAGAGGGAGTGAAGCATTCATGGTCCATTATACAAAACATTTGGGTCGTTGAATCAAAGGGGCCAACAACCTTCTATGTCTGTCTGTTAGCTCGATCACAACAAATCCTTTTATGGCTTGCGACAAAGTACTGTATCGATTTGATCTTGGTTCAAAGGTATTGAATACAAGGTCTTGGTGAGCGCTTTCCAGATTTATGGAGGTATATGGAAATTAACGGTATGAGTAAAATAACCTAATTTTTTCAAAGTACTGTTATCATTTTTCAATTTCTGACAATGTATTGGAAGTGTGTTTGAATAACATATGTGTTAGATAGATGATATAAAAATACTCACATGCATATATTCCTATTCATCTGCAAAGAACAACTGTTACTGTTGAGAAGCAGCATTATGTCTCTGGAGTAGAAGCAAAATATTACAAAATGATTTCGTTCTTTACATTTCTGTTTTTATAATGTAAAATATGGACTGTTATTTTTCTTCATTGAAAAAAAAACACAGACGGGCGCTTCTTTTTTTCTTCAAAATAATCAACTAAAACATGTCACATGTAATGATTGTCATCGGTGCTTCAGAGGCGACAAATGGCACAAATCCTGTTTCACAACGTGGATTTGATGTGACCCACCGGGGCGCCGGCTTATAATTAGAGGCTGTTTGATGCTTTCGCTCTGGGTTGGATCAGCTCCTAACACCACTCACCGGGCACAGATCAAAACATGATTTTGTTTTTTTCCCTTTTTTTTCTTTTTCTTTGGTTCACGTCTCATTTCTGATAGCCATTGCTCATTAGCCCCTCGTGTGGAGTCCCGTGGTATTATTTTGTTCCGGTGGAGGCCAGAAGGTTAGTGGCTCCGTTGCTGTATGCCAACCTATTGCAATGCTCCATTCGATTAACTCGCATCTCCTGATGCACAAAGAAAAAAACAAGAAACTGTTTAGTAAGTGCAACTGGCAGTGAGTAATCCACTAGGTAACCCACCGGGGTGACGGAAGGCTTATGGAGACAATTGAGGTAAGGTTTGGGCTCCGGCTCGATGTCTCCCCGGAAGGTTTTGTAGCAAATGGCGCAGTCGATCATGGGCTGCAAACCCAGCCCCCCCCCCCCCCCACCAAAAAACAGGTAAGAACAAGTTACCCAGATTAACAGGTTACACATTTTGGTTTTGGTGTTTCACTCACAACGTCGTTCCTGAAACTGCAACCCGTCGGATCCGTGATTCCTTTGGGGCATCTGGTGGCCTTCAGGTAGAAGTGGTGGTAGATGAAAACCACGTCAAAACCGGCCTGAGTGGAAGAATGCAATGAAAAGAAATGTGTGTTGGGGTGGTGGTGCAAATACAGTAGATACTGTATTCGTTCATTTAAAAAAAAAAAGTAAAGTAAATAAAGCATATAAAGTGCATTGTGTTTCAACCCTAAACGTAGTTTGATTCTTCTATTTGGTTAAAAAAAAAACCTATATGGTCGTCATTAGCGCCCCCTGGAAGACGACAAGCAGTATTACAAGTTAGTTGAGGTGTAGTTTGACTATTAAATGATTTGACGCTAACACATGATAGAATTGATGGATTCCTTTTTGATATTTTGACAGTAAATAGAACACAATGTGTTTTCAACGCTTTAAAAAGGCTTTCGATTCTTCTCTGCTTGTTCTTGACTTATTGCTGTTACCACCAACACTCGCTAGCGCCCCAACAGCCGAGGTGGTAGAAAGTGGTATTACAAGCTCGTTTTTATCACAAGATCGATAGAGTACCTCCACGTTGGACTTTGTGACGCTCCTGAAGAAGAGAAAGTGGTTCTGGATGCTGGCGTGTTCGCTGAGCTTCTCCAGCGACAAGTTAACACCTTTTTTGAAAGTCTCTTCGAGTTTTCCGTAAGCTTCTTGTGCCTCTGTGCAGGTGCACAATAAACTTCCTCCAATGGTGAGCAGCAGAAACAAAGCGGCCATCTTCGGTCAGTCGTCCCTGTTTGTTTGTGTTGTGGTGATTGGTCCAACCTCCCTCCTCCTCCTCCTCCTCCTCCATCTCCTCCCCTTTCTCTTTTTTTCCCGCCCCCTTAAAACGAACACCCCTTAAGTCTGAAATTATGCAACTGGAACTCTCCACAAAGTGGTGCACGATAGACAGACCCCATGACTGTCACAAAGGTGTTGATTGACAGGCAGACTAGACAAACTCCATTTCTGACAATGTGGGCAGAAAGATAAATGGGCCAAAGTGACATGAGGAATAAATAGAAAATAACGTTTATTTGCCATCAATAGTAAAGCGTCAAATGTACAAGAGAGCTTCAGTAGTGGCATCTGTGTTCCATTATCATCATCAAAAACATACACAGAATACACTCACACCATTCACAGGCACCACAAGCAAACATTAAAACTACGCGTGTGTTTGAATTCAGCCCGAATAAGAACAAGCAGTGAAGCTTATAATGCAACAGCTAAATATTTATCTCTTTTAATTCACCACTTCATGCTCCTGCAGGCACTTTTTGGGTGATGTCACACAACAGCAACCAAGAGCCTTCAACTTGTTCAATTGTCGACAATTGTTACGGAGAAAGGGTGGAATGTTCATTATGTTGGATGGACTGTTTGGCACTACTAAATATTCCTGGGCAAAAAACAATTCCACTCTGTGCTTGAACGTAAAAGTATTTGATTAGGGACAAAAAAAATGATGTAGCGGCATTTAAAAAAAAAAAAAAAAGTTTGTTTTTGTCTCCCTCTGGTGCCCTGACAAGCTAACTACCATGCAAGTAGTAAAGTAGCAATCACCAACATAGACCAGTTAACTTGGTGAGGTAACTAGTGAGGAGTAGGTTAGTTAGACAGCTCTCTAGTTTGACTAGTTATCTGACAACTTAAGAGGCAACTACTTAGCCAGATTGTCTGTTTCCTTGCAAATTAGATCCCCAAGCTAGCTGGTTCTACGATAATAAATAGAGTTCAAGTAGTCAAGCTTGCTGGTCTACGATACTCTAAGAGTAGCAGCTCGTTTGTTAGCTTGTCAAACACGCTCTTTTGATATAACAATAGCTTACATCTGGTCAGCTTGTCAAGCAAGTTACGCTACGATAAGCCTGTTAGCGTTTCGTTATAGTGGTGATTCAGTGTTCCTTACCGCTAATTTAAATGTACAGTGTATGTCACATGCAATGAGTTTTAGTACATTTAGGAAAAAATACAGACAGAAAATAACCATTTCTGGTCACTGCAACTTAGCGCAGGTAAAGGTCAAGTGACCCTCGCTCAATTGTTGCATTTGAGAGCATTGCAAAACGTGGAAAAGCGCAACAAATAACTCCCAGGTTGCCACCGACTACGGCAAATAATAATGTTAGGTGATTTGATGATTAAAAACAATCACACTGCGTTACAGTTCTTTGATTTGTTGTCTTTGTTTTAAAAACAAAAAGTGCTACTAACATTGAGTAAAGTGAAAAGCGAGGCGTCCAGGTGTCCTCCAAAAACATACTTAAGTAGTTCCTACTTATAAGGCACTTGTAAGTAAGGCAGCGGGTAAGTCGGTGTGCAAACACAGTGGAAACTTTCCCCTGCGTTCGTCACATATTCAATGTGAATCAGAGCAAACCTTTCAGGGTTAAAACAAATCACGTTGCGTGTCCATCAAGCTTAAATGTGTCATGATTTTGGAATCCCCTGAAATATAGTCTAATAATAATAATAATTTTCAAATAAAAAGTAAACTACTTGTTGACATGACACACAGGTGAGGACGAAGCCGGGCGCGCCAAGGTTGGCCTCCCAGCGGGTGGCGCTACGAGTGTCTGGGGCGAAGGCAGCAGTTCACACGGGCATGTGCATCTCGGAGTACTCGTCGTGGCACTCGCGCTCGTCAAACGTGGGCTCGGCGTCGTCGGCGTCCAGCTGGAAACACAATTGCGGTTTGGCAAAATGTCGAGTAGAGCAAAATAAGAGAATATTTCAAATTGTGTGTTGGGGCTACGTACGCTGAGCATCTCGCGGGAGGTGAAGATGCGCGGCAGCAGAAACATTTTGACAGGCACGGTGAGGATGAGCACAAAGGGGAAGGCCAGCGACGCCTGCGTGGACATGACGGCCCACAGCACGCCTAGGCACACCATCTGGATGCAGGTGAACAGATGCATGCGCAGCGTTCGAACCTGGAGCAGAAGACAAATTCAGTTCCTCCCAAAGATTCACATTTGCGTGTTGCTCGAATTGGGTTCCCACCTTGCGGACGTAGCTGTGGTCGGGGTGGTACTTTGGCGGCATGAGCAGCAGCATCATACGCTCGCTTAGCTGGATGCCGTTGAGCGACATCACACCCATGTAGAGGAAAATCCCGAAGAGCACAGCCAGGGGGATCTTGCGCAGAAGGTCCCCGATCACGATGGACATGCCTGCGGCGAGACGGGACCGGATACCCGTTAAGACGCCTGAGCGGGAGAGCTGGTCCGCCTATCGGGTTCGGTTTGATCGACACCCACCGACCATGACGGACACCAGGAGCCCCGTGACGCGCTGCTCCTTGACCTCCTGGATGCGAGGCTTGTCACCCGGGGCCACGGCCTTGCTCATGACGGTGAGGGCGTTGACGTGCGTCACTGAGCGCACGGTGGCGGCCGCCATCCACGGCAGACCGAACAGCGCCGAGGCGCCACCCAACGCCACGATGAGGAGCAGGTCCAGATGGAAGCCGGAGCCTTTCACCAGCATGCGCTCCTTCTTGCTCACTATCAGCCTGTCGGGAAGAACATCAGATGCTCTAATAATTACCTGAAAATAAATATTTGGCGTTCACGTGTTTGTTTTGGTGGTGTTTATGCTCGTGTGTTATTTCGACATCTATTTAGGTGCCGCCAGTTTTTTTTTGTCTACTCACGTGGTGATCTGAGTCTCCATGAAGATGAGGATGAACACGAGCAGAGCGGGCAGGCTGCACGCAAACATCATCCAGACAGGGAACTCGCCGTCGCTACCCAGCGGGCTGATGACCCAGCCGCGCTTGTCGGGCTTGGTCACGGAGAAACCGCTCGGAACATTCAGTTTCTAAACACACATCCAAAACTCTGTGAGGCTCTTTCTCGAACTGACCCGCTCGGAATGAGTCTTGTCTTACTTGCGTGTACGTGTCTTCTAAACTGTTGTCCACGAGCACCATGAGGAGGATGGCGATGGGCACCCCAAAATCGCCAATAAGCCTGCGTAGCTGAGGACATAACACGGGAACACTGAGGAGACGTGCTCAAGAAAGGAAGAACAACGCAATGCTTTTTTTTTTTTTTTTTAAATTATAATTATTATAATATTTTTCATGTATCAAAGAACTTATTTCTCACCCTTCCGGGGAAGAAGGCACTGTTCTTGAACTTGCGCAAGTAGAAGGCAATGAAGAACGTTCCAGCCATGAGAACGAGCGACAGCAGCGCTGTATTGGGTTCATTCGTTGGGCCGGCAGCCATCTTGGTCACCTTGGGAATTTCGGTGACGTTGGAGATGCTGAGCGGAATCGCCGTGGTGTCTTCTACAGATGCATTCCGGCCCGCCGTGTCATTCAAAGGTAGGAGTGGGTCCAGCGGGCAGCGCCTCAGAGGGTGCTGAGTGAAAATCTGCCCAGTGGCCACAGTAGCTGTTATTTTATTTACATAGACATGTAAACATAGATATGTCGTTATAGTTTTTTTTGTCCTGACCCTGATGCACATTTAATTTGTGATGAGTTCAAATCTGGTGATTGTTCCTAGCATAGTTTTCTCTCAATTAGCTTTGAGTAGCAGAGATTAAGATGGAAAAAAAAAAAAACATAAACCCTGGATAAGCCCATCCAATCAACATTCGAGTCCAATCCATCAGTGGAGATTTGAGCTTCACTTGTTAGAACAACGCGTTCATTTCAGCCCTGAGTTCTGAACGTTGGTCAGGAGTGATTAAATCCACTTGCTTTAGCATCATGGACGCAAAGGTACCGGCAAGCCTGATTTTTTTATTTTATGCTGCTTGTTACTTACCCTGCCAAGCTTCAGGAAGGTCTCGCAGATGAAGATGAGCGAAATGAGGAAAGAGAAGATCTCCTGGGTGAAGCGCGAGACGAAGCGCACCAGGAAGCTGCCCTCAAAGGCCACCGTGGCGAGCGCGATAACCACCAGCCACACGCCGATCCAGACACGGCCCGTCAGGTACTCCATGTTGCTGGACTTGCAGAACTGGAACCACAAATGGGATGTTACTGATTTCGCTGAGTTGAGTGTTTTGGTCGGTGGGTGAGGATTTTGGACTTACGGAGTAAAACGCTTCTTCAAAGACCAAAAGGGGTCCAGAAAAGCCGACAACCAGCAGAGGCTGTGCTCCAAGCAAGCAGAAGACAATGCCCTGCACGGCAGTGGCCACGATGAGCTCCGACACGCCGATCAGACCCTCCGTCTTCTCGCCTGAGAACACATGCGCATCTGGTTCGCGCCTGAGAACGACGGACGGCAAGTATTCACTTGCGGCGGTGCTCACTCAGCAGGCCTCCGAAGGTGATGGCCGGAGAGAGGGCGGCGAAGTAGATGAAGATGATGGCGGCCATGCACTGGCTGTTGAGGGCGTCTTTGAAGTCGCTGGCGTATTTTGGGTAGCGCCGCCTCACGTCTCGTATCAGGCCGCCAAAAGGCCGTCCGGTGCGCTTCAAGGGGTCGTCGTCGGACTTCTTGAAAGGCGTGATGAGGGCTTCTGGTGGCAAACACAGGCGGGGAGGTTACGTTGAGTTCTGGCTGGTCCTGGATTATCAAGGTCTACCTTTTTCCTCCAGACTCTTGGGTTCATCAGCCAGCAACTTTCCCTCCTCCCGCTTGCGCATCATCTCCCGCTGGAATCGTGCAACAGAGCGCAGCAGCTCCTCGCCGCCCATCTCCGACGGCGGCAGCACGATGCTGCAGTCCAGGAAGCTGTTGATGGCATTCAGGAGGTCCTGCCGGTCATCCGCCAGGTAGGCCACCTCATGGAATTGCTGGAGCCGCATTCAAATCAGCGAAATGATGATTTTTCTTTTAAAGGAAGAAAGCCAAAAACTCCATCGCACCTTGTCGGACATGAGCGTGGAGATGGAGCGTCCTATCTGGTGATAGTCCATGCTGGTGGTGGCAGGCCCCAGCAGGACAAACAGAAAGCGGACGGGCACGGGAACCTCCAGCACTGACTCCAGCTCCACGGCCTCCTGCAGTCGCACGAACGCCATTGTGGGCTGCTCCAAGAAGTCCACGCTGCCTGCAATGCAGCGGGAAATGGCTCGACACCTCACAAGACGATTCGACCGCCCTTGCTGTTTGGAGCTTGCAGACTCACCCACAAGGACAACGGTGGCTTCGGCGTCTTCTGGAATCTTCTCCAGGAGCTTGAGTTCGTGCTTGGACTTGGAGCGATGCATGCCTGAAACCATGCTGGGCTCTCTCTGTTGTGGAGGCGGGACAATTTAAAGAAGTAGTAACAGACATGTATTCTTTCTCCTCTGTGAAGACCAGCTTGAGAGTTTTTGTTGTTTTGGGGTGCTGGCCTTGGCCACCAGGAGGCAGTATAATACAGTCATGCAGACAAAACAATTCTTGACCGTTTCTTTTGCGACATGGGCTTGATGCCAGTGACTGTACCTGCACGTCGTTCTTCTCCACATCAATGTGCACGTCGCAGTCGCCCGCCGCGTGCGTGTTGCTCATCAGTGGGTCGGTGACGGAGGGCTCGGGCGGGTGGGCATGGTTTGCGGCGTGGTGGTGGGTCATGAGGCTGCCCAGGCTGCCGGCCGAAATGTTCCTGGGGAAGGGGCTGCTGCTGTGCTCCTTGTCGTCGCTTGGATGGCTGCGGAGAAAACAGTTTACCAAAGGAATTTCAAAGCATCTCGGTAGGATTTTTCCAGACGGTTGGACAAAATTTAATCTTCGAGGAATTTGCAGGGCTCCGCCGGTGGGAGGAAATGATCTCGGCTGGAGGTTGATGCAATTGGCGCTCACCTGTGCTTGAGCAGCAGGGCCCTCAGGACGTTGGCGCGGTCCTCGGCTTTGATCTGGTCAGAAATTATCATCTTCTCCACCACCTGGTGGGCGATGCCAGGCAGGGTCTTCTGGTCCAGGTCCAGTAGGACCGCACCTGCGCAAACACAAATGCAGCCCAGTGGAATAATGAGTTTTGTTGTCTGCTCGGTTTAATTTCACTTTGTTTCAACGTCTTACCGTGCGCGATGGTCTTGCGGAGTTCCAGCAGACTGCGAAAGGACAAAGAGGCCACGTGCGGCTTGCCCCAGCGGTCCGTCTCCTCCTCCACGTCCTCCTCAAACTTGATCCAGCGGGCCGTCTCCTTCCACCGCATTTCCTGGTTCTTGTCCATGGTCAGCTCGTTCAGCTCTACAAACACCTAAAGGGGGAGGAGCAACGTGGTCACTGCTGTGGAAAAACTAACGTGCTTGTGAATTTAAGTATGTGCAAAAACAGGTTCCATGCTCGGTTCTTTAAAGTAGCGCTTGTTAAAAGTATGAAACATAAAAGCTTTTTACCCCCCAATCAATACATAAAAATAAGATAAATAATACAAATATATAAATAATAAAATAATTCTTTAAAAAAAATTATGTAAATTAATGTAAAAGTTGAATACAACCGAACTGAACTTAGTAGTTTTTTTTTTTGCACTCCACACTACACGAATGAAAGCTTGAAAGCATGTGAGTGACACAAACATTAGTTTGCCACTGTCATTTATGTGATGTTAAGAGAACATGGGCTCAATATTACGTTTTCCTGCTTCCTGGTCCACCTAAGTGACGGATGGCTGACCAGGTGAGTTCTTCACAAAAGCAAGTTCCCTCAAATTGATGCAATATTTGTTAAGAGTCACTCCATGCTCGCCGGGCCGTCTGCGTCGTGCTACATGCCTGTGAAATCACGCTCACACGAGGTGGGAGGGGGTGCCACCTGGCTGGCCTCACCTTCTTGTATGTGGAGGCCACCGCGCTGCCGCCCGCGTCCAGCAGGACGCCTTTTGGCCGAGATAAGGAGCGGTACAGAATGACCGGCATCGGCTGAGGGGCAGGGGAGCCGGACGGAAAAGGACAGAGGACTGAAAGGCCCACGCGGGCATCGAGCTGACGGTTTTGTGTGTGTGTGTGTGTTAATAAATCATAACGGCAGGAGCGTCCGGTGTCCGGTTGCCTAAGCCGGCCCTTGTTCGCTGGTGTGGAAGGAAAGAAGTCACTCATTCATTATTAATCAGCCACCCACCCATCCACAAATCCAGCCTAGAGATGGAGATGATTACGGGAAGTGTCGAGTAGGCTCCAGTATTGTGTGTCAATACAAGCGGTAAAATATGAAATTAAAACATGAAGGCAGGTTTTATTTTTGTGTCGATTAGCATTCTTACCTCGTGTGGTGTGCGGTCCTGCTTGCGGGTGCGAGAGGCGGTCTCCTTGTAGTCCTTGCCCGTGTGTACCACCTGGCCTTTGGTGCTCTTTCGAACCAGGTGTCTGCGCACGCCGGGGACATCTTCAAAACGGTGGCCTGGTGACAGATTTAAGACATTCAGATTTAATGTTCAATTTAACTGTACTGAAGAAATAAGATATACTGGATTAAAAAAAAGAAATTAACATCAAGTTGTCGTGCCACTAGACGGAACCCACACTTTTAGAATCACGGCATTAAAAGGAGAACAGAAAGAATCTTATGGAATCTCAAACTTACCTTTGTCTGGGTTGGTTGGTCCTATGTAACAAACCGTGATGCTTCTGATTTTGTTCTGCATTGACCGACTCATCTAAAACTAGCCCGTGATGGTGTTCACGAGCACTTTTAGGACAGAGATGGTGCAAAGAGAGGCAGATCCATAACTTGAAGGGAGGGGGCGGGCCCTCGCCGTTCACACAGGTGAGTACACGACAAGCGTTTCCACCAATTGGAAGAAAAAGTGGTTATTTCTTGACCGGCGCCTGAACCCCCCGCTTGAAGCCATCAGAGCAGATCAGCACACAGTAGCGTTAATTTGCTTGGGGTGGAACAAAAGGGGAGTCCTGGCCATCTAATAATTCCGATTGTTGACCAGCAGCCAGGCACAGAGCTGCTTTCCCAGAATGATTTACAGCAGATGTGGCAAACGTAATGATACTCTGGGCGCAAGGTGAACCACAAATATTTGGTTGGAAAAAAAAAAAATCATTAATCCTCACCTCAAGTGTGGTGAATACTGGCGAAGACTGAGAACTCGTGCTAATTGCTAAGCTAATGCGACTTGTACAGTAGCAAAACAAGAATGTAAGTATTGACAAAATATTCAAAAGTATGTTATTGTACATTATTGCATATGTTGGCCAGCCCGAACTGCAGATCTAATTTTTCAGTCATCAGAAAATAAATACTCATGTGCAGATATCAGAAAAATGATTCAAGTCCAGTAATAAAGTATTTGTACTTTGCCACCACTAATTTATGATGGGGGGTGGGGGGGCGAGTGACACCACAGTGAAGCTTGTGTCACTAAGCCCCATAATGACCACACATCCCCAGAGTGACTTTGTCCGACTTTTTTCCGCTAATTAATCGGGGCGGTGAACCCCGTGTCGGCCCGTCTTTGGCAATTAACCACCGTGCGGGCTTGGGCTGCCATCCAGAGGCCTCAGCTGACAGCGGGAGGGGCTCATTTCATAACAAGAGGGAGGGAGCCGCGCGGCACCGCACGGTCCAATAAGACATCCCGCTGAGAGCAAAAACGTCAACAACCCGCTCCGCACTCACTCTTGATGCCGTCCAAATCGGCGGAGACGAGCGTCTGGGCCTCAATCTCATCAGTGGGGATGCGCTGGTACTTGGCCTGCTCGGCGCCTGTCATGTTGCCGGTTCGCCTACGATCCTGTAGGTCGTAGCTGCGGCCTGTCGAGGACACGCGGGCCAGCGGCGGGTGTTCCGAGTGCGGCGGGACGGGGACGTCTGACAACCCAGGTTTGCTGAAAGGCAAAAAAAAAAAAAAAAAAGTATGTTAATATTTTAAAATATTTGTACATTAGTTATATTATAATATATATAATATATAATAACATAATATATTATATCATATTTATTATAATATATATAATATATAATAACATAATATATATAATGTATTATAATATCATATTTATTCTTTTACAGATTACTGTACATACTGTATTAATTTTTTGATGTCATTTCCCTCACTTCCAAAAGTGGAGATATAGTCCCAAACTGTATGCGATAAAAGAAGCAAACCTTTCCAATGACAGCCAACGCGATCAAGGTTATAAATTCAAATGAATGTTAATGAACTCACCGTCCAACGAAAGCTTCTATCGGTTATATTTCTTAAAAAAAAGCTTCCGCGGCTACTTTCCGCTTTGCTCGGGCCACAGACTTGATAAAGTATACGCGGCGAGGTATAAATGCCATGCGCGGAGCCCAGCCTCTGCGGAGGCGGGCCGCATCGTCTATAGCGACAGCTGATATACGGGATTACTGGGGTGCATCGCGTCAACGCGCACAGCGGGACCACTGGATGCCGGAGACATGGCAACGTACAAAAAACAAGATGGAAAGAAATAAAAAAGGGAAAATGCCGCACTCACTCGGTGGACGTGCCGTCGTCAGCATCGGCTCCCGCGGCCGAGTGCGGGACCACGTCCAGGTCCCGGGCGGGGACACCCACTTGATCGTCATCGGACAAGAAGAACTGAAGGACACAAGCAAAACATTGTGTTGTGAAAAAAAAAAAAAAAAAACGGACTTAAATGTTTTCTCTTTATTATTGTTATTGTTATTTTTTTCTTTATTATTATTATTACATGAATCATTTAGACTGCACTAAAATATTAATACAGGAAATGATGCAAACGACAGAACAAATGTCAGATATTACCTCCGCAACGGCGACTGGCTCAGAAGAGGCGGCACCGGCCTCCTGCCCTTCCTCCTCTTCCTCCTCCTCGTCCTCGCCCTCATCGATGGGACCGGTGCCAGGGACATGGCCGCTTTTGTGGTCCTTGTCCTTGCGCCGCTTTTTGTTGCTTTTCTTGCGACGCCCGTCCTGGGGCAACTTGGACAGAGGGCGGTGGATGTGGTGGGAGGAGTGGCGGTGGTCTGCGGGACGCAGTTTGGGTCAGTCTAAGCAAACTTCTGCTTAACTTTTCCGCTCAAGTTGAAATCAGCCGTTCCTAAAAGAAAGCAAGATGAGAGGGACGCTCACATTCGATGTCCTCTTCATGATAGTTGTGGTGCTGCTCATCAGGCACGGATGTGGACGGCTTGAGGATGTGCTGGAAGCGCTGGACCCCCAACGCCTTGTTCAGGTCGCCGTCGTCATCGTCGTCCACTTGCGGCGGCCTGCGTGAAGACGACGCCTCGGGCTGAAAGGACAAACAACGCGGCCGTGAGCATGTGGCCTTCCACGAAAGAAAACTTGGGTCAAGTAAGTTCATTAAATGGCCACTAGAGGAAGCTGTGGTGCAGACAGGACTCCCAGAGTGGAAGCCTCAAATCACGCGATGGCCCTCTCAAGAATTGTACACAGTGAGCATGTGCTGGGTTCCGTTACAGTTTGTCCACATCGTAGTGATAACGGATTGTTTTTCCGCCGCCGCTGGATGTCAAATCTCGCATAGGAAAACAACAAAAGGCTGTTTTGAAGATCTTTTTTTATTTTTTTTTTTTTTTTTATTAAACTCGCACATCTGACATTTGTGCAATTCAAAGTTGATCTTATATTTTAAGACTAGATCACTGTATCGCTTTAAAAACCTCCGCAGGAAATATAACAAAGCAACATAAGATCCTCCGAAGCGGTTTATTTTCACACGGCCAATCCCCGGAGCTGGGAGAGACGTGCGAGGGATTCTCGCGGAGGTGAGACAATTTTCCAGCGCTCACCAAGTGCCAAAACAAGCCCAGGGAGCCGAGGGGCAAACAAAAATACGGGGAAGGTGATGTTTCGACTCTCCCGAGAAGCAGTCAGCAGAAATGCCGCCATGTGATGAAAAAGCACCTGAAACTGACGCTGTGGTGACAGCAGCGTATAAAGACCGTGCAGGAGATTATGGGTGCACTTCCTACAAATCCTACACCGTCAGCACTTAGAGGGGAAGGGGGGGAGCACTGTCATATCCTAACGCGTGGCTGTGAATGTTGTACGGGCGTTATTAACTCATTCATTGCCACGGACGTTTGTCTCCATCACCGACGAGTGGATATAGTTTTGGAAAGTATTAGATTTGGAAACCATGGTAACCATTTTCCCATTTAAACAGTGTGCATAAGATATCGTCACATTTCCGTCCAGAGTAGCAAACCTCTACGCCAACAATTTCTCGTCAATCAAATTTCGGTAGTAAAAGCTATTAAAGTGTAACCCAACCCTGGCCTCTTTGTGGAACGAGCCACGAGGGACTGAGACTCCAACGATCTGTTTCCTTTTGGCCTGTGGGAAATCCCGCTGAAATGCCAAACTCACCTTGAATGAGTACAGATAGTCCATGGAGGTGATTGGTAGGGGTGAAAACTAGAATCGCCTCGAAAAAGCGCAAAAACAAGAAAGCCACTCAAGGAAGAGATCCTCTATACGGCCAAACCACATTTGTCATTCCGGTTAGTGCTGGTCACATGACCGCAGCAGCAGGTCTTCAGGAGAAGGAGGACCATATGACTCAATGCTCGACCCTAAATATCCAACAGACAGCTCATCGGCAGTTGTTGTCGGATGTAATCATTAACTCAGCTGGAGCTGAGCGAGGAGCCAATGGGGACGCGGGAAGTGTCACAGTGCAAACAAACTTTTTTTTTCTCAATATATCTTTGGTGAGCTTCTCAACGGCCACACTTCCTGCTCGTAAGTGTGACACACCGATCTGGGTTAACGTTTCGATATCAGCTGCTTTTATGACACTTATTTTTTTTTTTTACAGGAAATTAAACTACACTTCAGTGGCCTGTCCGGCGTCATTGAAGAAGTATTGAAATCATTTTTGTCCAGTCAGGTATTTGCTACATTTCTAACAGTCAAGACATTCTCCAAGAATGTCATCGTCTACTCACTGGAGCACTAACGCAATAAACTATTTCCTGATAACCTTGAGCCAGGAAAAAAAAAAAAAGAAGATGAGCTTGGGGGGGTGAAGAAAACCGGGTAAAAGGTCAGATAGTAATGCTTACAGTAAAATTCCCGGGATGCCAGAATCCTAAATTACCGTTCTTGGAATACGCAAGAGACGAACGAAATGTCCCCTTTAAAAACTTGCACGCTATGTTCAGTCGAGGGATCTTAGTTGGACGTCTCCGTGCGGCAGAGGAATGTCGCTAACTTTGGCCGAAGATTATTTCAAGCCTTTCAGAGAAACGGACGGAGGATTCACTTTTGGCAGTCAAGTTGGACACGTTTTAGTTGGGCCGGCGTGACTGGAAAAAGATTTTGCGGGCCGACTTACGCTATCCGTGATCTTTTTGGGAGGGGCGTGGTTGCTCATGGCTCTGCTTGGTGGACACGCTTTGGGAAAAGCTGCTGGAGTTGCGCTGTGACGTGGTTAGCCCTTCTCTTTTTCGCTGGGACTCAGGCAACTTTTGGGCAGCATAACCTGGAAACACAGACAAGAGATTCAGGAAGGGATCTTTTTGCCATGCCATGCCTCCATCACCATAACTGAACTACGGCCAACAAAACGTCAGCGCTGAAAACTCCATTGCGGTGTGTGTGACCTTTTGTCCCATATAATCGCGCGTAATTACAGTCAGTCTGCAGCCGTGCAATAAAAGCATTGCACTACAAAACAATGCAGTCAGCAAAAAAAACATCATGAGGACTTTAGCATTTTCTGTTTGAAATAAAAGGGCAACATGTAGCTTTCTTGGACAGTACACACAGATTTTTTTTTTTTGGGGTGCTCTCATTTCCAGGGCCCGAGGGCCGTCTTTGCCGCCATCCAAGGTCATTAACCATTACCGAGATAAGAGCCTGATAACGCCGTGCGCTACTGTGCAGGGAGACTTTTAATAAGCAGCGATGGCGGCAGTGCTTTCGGCTAACCTTCTCTACATTCGGCATGCGGGCTGTGTCCTTTCCAACAATTATAACCGTATGTAAAGGGCTATCTATAGCGCGGGGGGGGGGCTAATGTGTCGCCAATTGCGAGTGGGCTGTCTGGCGATGATGAAGATTCCTTGGCACAAACATGCAGTGGGTCATATCGGTGACCTTGTTGACAGAGATTCCGACTCGGGTTGTAATTGCACGCCGAGAATGACGGCTCGCTTTGAAGACTGCGGTCTGTGAAGTATACAATAAAATCAAAGTAACACGATGCCTTGATTTGCATCGCTTGTTAGCATTATGCTAGCTGACTTTCCTAGGCTAATTGCATTGCTTGTTAGCATTATGCTAGCTGACTTTCCTAGGCTAAAATGACTGCAAAAATGTCATCCACCCTGTAAGCCCGCTTGCACTAATGGAGATAACGAAGTCATTCACCTCGCTATACACACTTTATTTTCCCAGTAAACGAACACCCCTTCCAGGATGGTAGAGGCACGGGGATAAAGTTACACAAGGGTGGGATGTGGAGCCCGGACTATGGGAACCAGCAGCCCACCTACCCGCGAGAACAAGTATAATAACACCGCTAAGACAACGATAATTGTCCTATTGAGGGCGACACCTGGGCGGAGATTGTGTTTTGGCGTGGGGCACGGCTGAAACGGAACAGGAGGCGCCTTATGCAACAGCTGACTCTGCCGAAAAAGAAATGGATGAATGCTGAGTGTGCAAGAGGAAGCGAGGACTAAAAAAAAAAAAAAGCAATTCCAAGTAGAGCTTCATCATGTCCTCTTAACAGAGTCCTGGCGCCTCGCACTCTTGTCTTTTTCTTTATTGTTGTTTACACATTTTTTAATCATTCATATTGGACGGAGTTGTTAATCACACTCTTCTCTTCGGTGTGTCAAATTTGGTGCGAGAATCCGAAAACATCAAACCGTCAACGACTAAGAATAGAAGCGTTCCTCGTCCCCTTGTTGTGAATTATGATTGATGTGCGACTGATCTGTCTGGCGGCGGCATAAAAATACACCAAATAAATTCCTGCCATTGATGGTCGTGCCCGCTATAGCCTTCTATCGGGGCGAGCAATATACGAGTGATACAGTAGATGCCGCTGCCACTCAGGCATGTATGGTGCGGATATAAAAGGTCTACACCCCCCTGTTCAAATGCCAAGTTTTTCCAAATCGATAGACCAGTGGTTCTTAACCTGGGTTCGATCGAACCCTAGGGGTTTGGTGAGTCAGTCTCAGGGGTTCGACAGAGCCTCCACTGAGGAGGTCCGAACAAACCTGATTTATTGTGTAAATTCTGATTTACCAGTATGTAATTTGTTGTGAGTTCATGCATTGTGTTGGTTTTGTTCTTTGAACAAGGTGATGTTCATGCATGGCTCATTTTGTGCACCAGTAAAAAACATCTATGTCTAGAATTAAAAAAAAAAAAAAAAAAATCACTAACGGTGAATGTGCATATGAAACTGGTGGGGTTCGGTACCTCCAACAAGGTTAAGAACCACTGCGTTAGACCATTAATGTGACCCACAATCCACCGCATTTAACATCCCGAATCTCATTTACCACGAGTTTGAACGTTGGGTTAATTCTGACCACAGCCACATCTGGAATCGTATGAGGGTGTGTGCACTTGTGCAATGCCATAACCTCCATTGGTCATTTTTACTTCTACTTAAAAAAACAAAACAAACCATGATTGTTTGTCATGGTCATGTGACACACTTCAATGAAGGTCACAGGTAGCCTGTTTATAAATGACAATAAAAGGTCAGAATAGAAATGCATACTAATGATTATGAAAATTGATCCTTGTTGTTAAATGCCAAAGAAAACTGATTTGAAATCTTACTGAGCTCATTGAAGATGCTCGAACTGACTGCTCGCCCTTTCCACCATGTTTAGCATTTCGACCGTACGTGCTTGCACTTACAAAACCTGCTACAATGACAAGCAGATTTTTTTTTCAAGCCCGCGCGTCCTTTTGCAGCCCCCTCATGATACGCACATTGTGGCCTTAATGTTTTATCAGATGATGTCAGAACACAGGCAAGAAAGGAACGCCGACAAGGACAGCCTGGAAGTGTTATTGAAAATCCCCAAAACAAATGCTAATCATATTCTTACTAACACTTGTTTATTTATTTGTTTTACATACATGTAAACAAAGCTTGTAGAGTGCATAACAAAGGGAATAAATAATAAAGCGTTTCGTAAGATCAAGTCTTTGAAGAAATAATTGAATATTTGAATGCTTTGTTATTGTACCGTTGCACCCAACAAGGATGACTTGAAGCAACAATCAAATCAAAGGATCACTCAAATTTCCCTAAAACTTGGAGCTGTGAATTTCCTTCCTTCTTTTCTTTTTGACTTTTTCCTGTTGACATTATTATGCTCCTGTTTTTTTTTTGTACTATTAAGTGACATTAACCATTTGCTAAAGACTCATATTGTAAAAACAATGTTACTCCGATTTAAAAAAATTACCACGCAAAATATTCAACACACTCAAATTGGCGTTAATGTTAAAAAGGCAATCAACAAAAGGTAAAGCTCCGTACCTTGCTTTGTTTACTGCAGAGAAGCCACCGCAGACATGGTAGGAAGTGCAACCGTGAACTCTGCAGGCAGGTGGAGGGAGAGACGCTTCTGGGCAGAGTGCAGCAAAACGGCAAACATACACGAGAGAGAGAGAGGACAAAAAAGTTAGATGTGAAGCGAGCGTCCAACCACTCGGACCAACGTGCGCCCACTGATAGCGGCCGCCTCACTCTGCGGGATTAAGTTTCTTCCTGGAGCCTGCTGACAAGTAGCCATGTGACTGCAGGCCCTATCCGACACTGAGTCACGCACGCACACACACACCGCTGCCTCAAAAGTGGTCAATCAGTCATCCCGATGATTAATAAGTGGAATTTTAGCATGTCTTGAAAGCGCAAAAAAAGGTTTACATATGGCTCACTGAACTTCACAAATGTATAATTTGATAAAGTAAAACAATGTTACATGTCGTCTCAATTTATTTTGAAAGTCATTTATTGATCATTAATATGTTGATTAATTGACAATCTTCCCCAAAATATCTGCCAGATATCATATGCAGTTCACGATATAACACATGAAGAGGATAAATAATAGATGCCACCAAGCATCCATTTTGTCACGTCACAGCAAAACAACAAAATCATTACACAAAGAATCCCACCTAAAAGTCACAAAAGCAACTGGATTAATTGTGTTGGGGAACAAAGAAGGTCCTGTGATCCAAACAAGTCGCTACGACCCCTTTGCAAAAATAATCAAGCCGCGCATTCCACATGGGCTTATTTGAGCCTCTGGGCCGACAAAATATCCAAACCCCGGAGACGACAGAATTGTTTGTCCCCAGGGACCGGGGCTCGCTGACAAGTCACATGAGCGTCCTGCGTGGAACGGGGAAAAATGACAGACGGCTAAATATGTCGCTTGGTGTTTTCCTCCATCCCATCGAGTTGCTAAAAATAGCCTCCAGGAACGAAACAAAACTATGTAAAAGAGGTGTGTGACCCAACGGAGGCGCCGAGGATGAACAACATTGCTTTAACCCTGGCACGCCGTTAAACACTTTTCTATTAATTATAGAGTAAAAGTCCACAAGATGGTGCTGTTTTACGGTCTCTCTTACACTTTTCATGTCATAGAGTGATTCAAATGCAAAAATATGAACTCTGCCTAACAACAAGTGACAATCAGGAATACGATTCAGAACAATTCTAGCTGATACCAGTTGGCTAAAACTAGGACTGTTGTTTTTCTGGTGACTCACCTACCCGCGTGGTTACTTTTCCGTAAGGAAGAGACGAAATTTTCCCCCAATGCCTCGTCTTTTCCACCAGTCTGCGATGGCCGCCACCCGACAGCTGCCCGGCCCGCGAATCTCTGAAGGGATTTAGTGCCGCTCGTGCGCGATGATAGCATGGAGTGTTTTTGCCCTAAATAGCCCCGTGGGACTTTAGCCTTTCCGCCAGTACGGTCGTGTGCGCTAACACGATTGAGGATTCGGGTCGGTCCGACACATCAGCACAGAGGGGTCCGCAAACAGCTACATCGCCGTGAGCCTCCTAGGACTGAGACGGCACCTGTCCGAGGGCGCGCAGGGATTTAAGGGGCGACCGAGAGCTGGTCGCTTACGTAACAGCCAATATAAATACTAACTTATTGTTCTCCAGAGGAAAAAGCAATAAACTTTCAATCATTTTTAAACCCGAGATTACGACTAGGGGGTATTGTTTTGGACAAGTGAAATGGAAAGTTCCGAGTAGCGGACTGGAACAGTTAGCGCATTTTGACCGCAAGAACTTTAACCCATTACCAAGAATTTCAAAATGAGTTCAGTTTCAAATATGAGCAAAAAAACTGTCGAGTTGCAGAATCTTTAGCATCGCTTAAAAAAAAACAACTATTCTTGTGTGGTTCTTCAACATTTTAAGTCATTGATCATTTGAATCAAGATCGCTCAACATGCTCTCCAGACCCGTTTAGACAATTGCTTTGAACTCAAAGTCAACAATAAGACCTTTTGTGTGCTCGGGCGGCAGCCACAAAACTTGGATGGAAAGCTGCTCAGGTTGCACGGGGCCGAGTTCTCACAGAGCGCCGCCAGACGAGCGGTAATAAATGCATTTGTGCTCGTGAGAAAACACAAGCTAACGGGCTCCCGCTAGGCTAAAGGACGACAATCTCATCCCACAGTGAAATTAAGAAGGAGAATCTGGTACCAAAGTGCTTGGGGGTCCAGATGTGGCACGTTTGAAGGATTGCAGTCAATATTGCACAATGATTTACCTGGCAATCTTCACACATGTAAACGGGCCTCAATCGGAGTTGATTTTCTGCAAGGCTTTACACACCAAATCCTGTCAGCTGAGGGGGAGGTAAAACAAACACAGCTTTTGCATTATCAAACATTTTTCACCCTTCTCTCCCCTCTCATGCATTTTCTGCATGATCAAGCCATTTCCAGCAGGAATGCGGAGACGTTCACTACGCTTGTGACAAATCCCTTCCCGCATATTCAACAGGCGAGAGAAAACAAATCATCACCAAGATAGGACGACGTCTTCGAGATTGTCCGGCAATAGAAAATATGGAATTTGGCGTTCTTAAAAGTAAAATTGATTTATTCCACTTTGACTTCATCTTCTACTAGATAGTTTACTTACAAACAGATGAGTCAGCAAGACACATCCTTCCTCACCCTGACATCTCGATAGTAGTCATGTGATGTCATCCTGTTGTCAACATAGGTTGCAACAACCACTCTGTTGGGTCACATTGATTTTTAAAAAAATATTCTTTCCCTTTTCGTGGCTTCCTTGCAACCTATTGACTTTTCTTTCTACTAAAATTAAGCAACTGACCTGTCATGTACCTGAAGTGCTACAGTTTGATATATTGTATGCAGGACTTTGTTCACGTTTTCAGGGACAAAGGTTAATTTTGCTTGGAAGCAGCGCACTTTTGTTGTTACATATTATGCACAAAGGTAATTTATTTTTGTCAATTTAATTTTTGAACATTTAAAAATGTGACCACTTTGCTCACCTTTTGAATAATGTGCTTGTACTTTTCTTGTTATTAAAGGGACATTTTTTACACAATTTATTTAAATCAAAACTAACCGGGAGTTTGAATTATTCTGCCTATCACTATCAAAGTTAATAATACATTATGTATTACAATAATAATAATAAATTGATGCTAACACAGCATTAACATTAGCAATCATATTTTGAATGGGTACCTGCTAGCTTAACAGACACTTCACTCTACTCCACCATTCGATATTCTTGTTTTTATATAAAACCACCTGTTCCCACCCACAAGAGAATTCCAAGTGGGAACACATTTCCAAGGTCTTTTGTTAATAATAAGCCGAGAAACAAAAGCGAAGTCACTCAACATGTGTGTGTGAGGGTGTGTGTGTGTGTGTGGCAGACAACTGTGGACCACTCGCAATGTGAGGGGGTCAACTTACTCCCCCTCAGACAACCACGGATGTCCAACTCAACCGCAGCCTTAAGTCATTTTAAAACCGTCTGATGAAGCCAAAATGTCACCGAATTTGTCACTTATTTCCACGGAGATACCAGGTGGCACTCACCTCAAACTCTCGCCTCTGGCTGGCTGGATGACTTGCTCTCAACCGGTGTCAGACAGCAAACTAAAATGTAAGCTATTTCCGGTCAGTTGTTAAATGAATCAAAGCTCAACGTCAAATATATTTGAGTGGTTACTTTTCAAAATTGTCTAAAACGTTATATAATACATACATTTTTTGTTATAAATTAACAGGGTACATACACAAACAAAACTGGGCAGTTATAAAAATATGTTTTTCCAACTTTAGTTTATTTTGAAATTAATGTTGCCCATTCCGGTTGTGCTTTGGTGGATTCGGGCAACTTATTGCCGGCGTCTCCAAGTTCAATATTTTCTGCGCATGCGTGAATATAACTTGGTGAGTCTGACAAGAGGCTGTAGAGGGGCGGGGCACGTTCCGTTAGGATGATGATGCCACGACCTTCAATTTTAAAAATAGAAGACCTTATTAAATATCACAAGGGATGACTAGATGGAGATTCTAGAAGGTGTTTGCTGATGATCCATCCTTGAATAAACATGGTCTCAAGTACTGTGCTGTCAATCTGCATCGTTTTGTGGATGTTTTTCCGTTCATAATGCAAGGCTAGAGTGTTGTTCATCTCAAGAACATTACTTCAAGTAACTGTAACTGTATGTAAGTTTTGAACATGAACACCATGCCTAAATGTAGGAAATTTGCATTAAAAAGTTCAACAGAACCAAACTACTTGGGCAGTGATTCTATTATGTACCACTAGAATGTCTAGAATGAGCCCAGGGGGAGGGAGGGCACCCTGAACTGGTTGCCAGCCAGCCAATCGCAGGGCACAAAGAGACAAACAACCATCCGCACTTGCACTCACACCTAAGGCAATTTGGACTGCTCGATCAGCCTACCATGCATGTTTTTTGGATGCGGGAGGAAACCGGAGTGTCCGGAGAAAGCCCACGCAGGCACGGGGAGAACATGCAAACTCCACACAGGGAGGGTCGGAGGTGGAATCGAGGCCGCACCCTCTGAGGCGGACATGCTAACCCTAACCAATGCCCCACCGTGCCGCTATTCGAAAACAAATCTTCCTTATTCCCATGTGATTAGTGACTCGATCAAAGCAAGTGCATCATTACATCATAAAGCCGGTTTTCCCATCAAAGCCACTGATATGTTGACAATGGACAACTTCGTGCACAATAAGAATCTTGTGGCTGGTTTGTTGTTGTTCTGCTGTCAATCAAAAGGGGGCAGGACGTTTGTCTCGTGCCTGCTAGCATCGAGTCGACGCCTGCGTTTGAAATAGCAAAGCAGCTGATGCAGGAAGTCCTGTAAAGTTGCTGTTTAATTACACTTCAGCGTTTTGATTGCAAACCCAAAGGCGGACATGAATTCTTCGGGCTCCCTGGTAAGCTTCAAACGACTTGCTGGGTGTTGTAAAAGTCCCGCGGGACGCGCTGAGGGGCATATTAGCTTGCCAGTTAGCCTCGGCGGCTAAGCTAGTTGTTATGCTAACGGCTGTGACAGGCAAGCGTCACAAACTATCACGCTTAGCTCGACTGATACGCTTATTTTATATTTTATTTTGATTTTAAATGTTTAAAGTAAAACTGCTTTGTAAATACGTCAGAGTTGATTAAAACGGTGTCATTGAAATTAAGAGCAATAGATTAAGGTGACAGCAGTTCCAAGTGGGTTTGACGTTATAGATTGCTCACCATACCCATCTTTAGATTCCGAGCATGAATCGGTCACCACATCCATGTCTAATACTATGATTGTTATTTAATAATTCAGTAGTCTATTATATCATAGTCCAGTATTCGGCAGAGGTGGCCACCTCTACATTTGAGAAGCTCCTTTGAGAAGTTTCCTTTTTGACTGTCTTGCAGACAATTGGGGAGCTATTCCACACGCTTGGCGAAATGGGCTTCACACAGGAGCAGATCCAGGCTGCTGTGCAGGCCGGTCATTTTTCCGTGACGGACGCGGCCGAGTGGTGAGTGTGTCCACATATCATAAACTGTGTCTCCTTGAGTTTTTAAAATAGTTACCTCTTAATTCAATTAGAGACGTTTGATTGCCTTATTGTCAATAGGCTTCTGCAGGGTCATCAGCATGCACGACACAGTTTGCTCAAGCAGCCGACGGGGCCGGCGGAAACGGCATTCGCGGCTTTCAACCCTCCGAAAGAGTCGACTATCACATCTGCTTCTGACTGTCCAGGTGTGATGTTCAACTACACTTGAAAGCAAATAGCATTTCTCAATTTTGAAGACATGTCATCATTACCTGTGGTTATTCATTTTCATGTTGTCACAGCAAGTAGCTCATTAGCGCAGAAGTTGTCACCGCCTTCCCGAGAGTTGCCTCCCATCGAGTCGCGCATCAAACAGGACAAAAGTGACTTTGAGGAGCAGCAGAGGCAACGCGTGACTCAGCAGGCGAGGGCGGAGCGCCGGCAAAAGAAACAGGTATTTCGAGGATCTTATCGGTTGGACCCGTGCTAGTCTTGAGTGTCAAAAATATTCTGTTCATCAATTCATTGCTTTGTTTTTAATCACAATGTGCACTGTACAGTTGCACCTGACTCATTTTGTTCTTGTTTCATCTTCATTCCAGGAGCGAGAGTTGGTGCTAAAGCGTATTGCCGACGATCGCCGGAGCTTACAGGAGAAGAGCAGCCAGTCTGGCGTGGCGGCGGCGGAGGGGGCGTCGCCGTCCGATGACAGTCAAGGGCACACTCTTGGAGGGAAGGTTCAGACTAATGTGGATAACAACTGTATTCTCATGGTGAGGTGGTAAAGGCGTTGCTGGTGGTAATCAATGCGGGATGCCGAATTTATGTTGTCTCGTCTGTGGCCTCGCCGCAGATCCGGCTGCCGTCCGGTGAGTCCATGCGCGAAAGCTTTCCGGCTGACGCGCCGCTTCGCTGTGTAGTGGAGCACATCACGGGACGTCATCCCGCCCTCCACGCCTTCTCTCTCCTCCAGGGGTTCCCACGAAAACGCTTTGGGGAGGCTGAGCTGGCCTGCTCACTGCGCTCCCTCGGCCTCACGCCTAACGCCGCCCTTTGCATTCAGACAACTCCCCCGGAGACCCCCCAGGACCCGGCCGGCCCTGCCGAGCCGCCCCCGGTCGGACCTGACCGGCGGGCGTGTCCTACTCCTCCAATCCCAGTCCAGGAGAGAGCGGGTGGGCCAGATTTTGTCGTGCCCCCTCCGCTACCCAATCACGTGTGGGAAGAGGCCGCCAGTCTCGCAGGGATTTCTGGAGGTGCTCCTCTACACGGACCTTCTCACTTTTGGGGCAAGTTTGATCCTAATTTAGAATTTGGGATAAGGGGCATGCAAAAATGCTGCCACCTTCCCGGGAAAATTTTAGCAGTCTAAACGTCCATAAGCTCATGAACATACGGTCATTTCACAGGGCGAGGCCAAAAGTTGGTCGCTGGCAATCCCGACGAAGCTGCTGGAGTCCAACTCGAACAGGAAGATGACGGTGACGAAGAAGAGGGAGAAGCTCCACATTTGCTTAATGGTACTGTGCACTTTTTACAATGTAGCATTTTACCCACAACATCTTTGTGCTATTTATAGAAGATTAGGAAGCAGCCGACTTAATCAGATTGAGTCGTTGGCATTTTTAATGACACGTCTTTGTGCTTTGCCAGGTCTGCCGCGACTTCCGTTTCTCCTGGAGAACAGGAATCGTGGTGGCTTGGAGCCCAGACACCGGTGGCCCGAGCAGGGCAATCGTCTTAGAGAGGCCCCGGAAGATGAGCCGGCACCCGAGCCGGACGCCGCCGAGGGGCGAGCGGCGCCCGGAGCCGCTGGGCAGGCCGCCGTGGAGCGTCTGCAGCGGGCGGCGCGTCACGAAGACCCCGCCTCGCAGGGACAGCCACTTCCCCCCAAAAGGTCCTTCAAGACCCCCAGCGTCTCCTCGCTCTGTACCTTGGCCACGCGCGCCACCGTCCAGCTCATGACGGGTGAGTGCTGTGAATTTGTGCCTCTGTGCGTGTGTATGCACGTGTGTATACACCTGTTTTATCTGTGTTCATGCGCTCCAGCTCCCAGTATGCAGTACAGCAGCAGCCTGGCCGGCCTGACACCTGAGCTTGTGGAGCTTCTGCTGAACCACATGGCCCAGGAGCGTGTGCTGCGTCCGCGCAACCTGGAGCTATTCTTTGGCTGTCCGCTGCAGAAGTTTGTCCTCAACTGCTACCCGTACTCCACCAATGAGCTGCTGCGCCAGCTGCGCGCCTTCACCACGCTCAAGCATCTCAGCCTGATCAACTCGCCGCTCATCACGGGTACAAACAACTCCGCCTTGCTTCAAGCAGGTTTCATTGGAGGCCATTTAAAAATAAAATAAAAACTTGAACTCTCCCTTCTCTCCCACAGACTCTGGCCTCTCAATTCTGTCCAGTCTGGTTAAACTGCAGTATCTCAACTTGGCCTCTTGCAGCAAACTGACCGACTCTTGTCTGCAGTACATCACAGGTTGCAAACTCCTTCCACACGCACTCGGATCGGATTGAGGTTACGTAACGCCGCTTGTATTAACTGCTTTCATGTTGTCAGGTCTCAAAAGCCTGTGCTTCCTGTCGCTGGACCAAACCAAAGTGACGGATGCGGGCGTGACGCTGTACCTGCGCTCGGCGCCGCCGTGCCTCTCGCAGCTCAGCCTCAACCAGACAGCGGTCGGCGAGACTACTTTGGCCGTGCTGCCCGCTTGTGTGCCGCAGCTGCGGATGCTTAGCATCAAGCAGACCAAGGTAGTACACCACAGCCACCAGCAGATAGCGCTGGTTTTCTTTCAGCCGGCCGTTCTGTTTACAATGCGTGTCCCTCCAGGTGTCCGACGTTTCCGCGCTGTCCGAGCTGCCAGGCCTGCAGACGCTCAACCTGGACGGCACGGGCGTGACTGAGGCCTCACTTGCTCAGTTGAGCGCCCACCCGTCTCTCTCGTCCCTCAGCCTGGGGGGGGTGCGCGTGTCCAACGGCGACCACGCCCTGCAGATTGTATCGGGTTAGCGCCAGCGTCCGCTTCTGGCCCGAAGAATGAGGCATCTGGTCGCTCAAGTGCAATTTGTCTTGTAGGACTGGCATTGACTCACCTTACCCTCCCAGGACGCCACTCGGTCACGGACGGCGGCCTAGCGTTCTTGTCGCAGCTGCAGCTGCTGGTGGAGCTCGACCTAACGGACTACACGCAAGTCACAGACCGGGGAGTTCAGCACCTCTGCACTATGACCAGGTACATGCACATGTCCTATTTTGTCGCGTAATGTCCCCATTGTGTCTCATGTTCATCACTGGGCTCCATAGGGTCCCCCAATTTTTCCTCATCATTTCTGTGTTAGTATGGATAGACAACATTACATCTACTGTATGTGTGTGTGTTCAGATTAAAGAAGCTGTCTCTGAGTAACACACAAGTGACAGATGCCGGGCTCTCCTACTTGCGCCCTCTGCTGGAGCTGCAGGAGCTGTGCTTGGACCGGACGGCAGTCAGCAGTCGAGGAGTGGCAGCGCTCATCACCTGCCTGCCGCACCTCCAGGTCCTGCTGCTGTACCTTTAATCCTTCTATTTATTTTATTTATTTTAAACCCAACTGTTGTTTTGCAGGTGTTGGGCCTGGCTAGCACTCAGGTGGGCGACAGTGTGGTGAGGCGAGGTCTTATCCACTGCCCTCAGATGCTGAAGTTGAATCTCAGCCGCACCAGAATCACAGATAATGGTTAGCACATCTACATCCTCTCTAACGCGCCTTAGGCGTCATAAAATTTTTCAACTCTACCCCTTAGGCGTGAAGTTCCTGGCGCACATGCGTTTGGCTCAGGTGAACCTGGATGGCACCGGCGTGAGCCTGACGGGCATCGCTGCCCTGCTGGCGTCCACACACATCAGCAGCATCCGCGCCAGCAACACGCGTGCCGTGCCCATCGACGATGTCTCCGACGACGAATGGGAGGCTGCCTCGTAGCAGTGAAAAACACTCCCCTTCCATACTCCCCCCCCCCCCCCCCCCCTCCCCATTTGCACTGTCGATGATGATCTGTGAATCAGGCACAGCTCGGGTCAAATTGACCCATTTGAAAATGTAAATTGAGAAGCAATAATGTTCTCAGTTCAAATGTTATCGTAACTAGGGGGGGTTAACATGCTGGTGTCAATTTGACCCATTTGAAAATCTAATCAATGACCCTCAGTATTCAAATAGCTTTTTTTCTGCGTTACCCTGAGGAAACCAAGAACACTTAAGATAGAGCATGAACGTTCACACCGCGTTATAAGAAACATGTAAATTCAACATAATTAACTGTGCTGTCATTTTTTTGTTGATTATGAAATGCAACAAGGACCTTTTGTGTTATTCCTAATTCTGTTGTATTTAGAAAAAAGGACAATATAGTGTCATCTTGTTTCTAATGGTTACCTTGACAGTTTTCTTCCTATTACTGCAAAGCTGACCACATGCCAACTTACACAAAATATAAAATAACAGCTGGGCTGATGTGTAAATTTTAACCTATGGTTTCTACTTGCATCATATCAGCCAAGTGCACAGACTATTTGCCTTAATTGAAATGCAACAAAAAGTTAGTTCCAAACTTTTATTAGTGAATGTCCGCCGCACTGTTGGCGGAAGATGTTCGTGCCAGTCCCAAATATGCTAGCGTCATTCCTGTTTGTCTTCTCGGCGGGAAAAGAACAAACAGGAGGAGAAAATTGAACAAGACCAATGTGACATTTGCGGTGCCTGATAGGGACGCTGCAATGATAACGGCCCCCTTCTCTCAGTCGTCATCCACAGTGGGCGTGATGGTCACGCCCCTCCTGATCTGCCCCCAGCCGATCAGACTGCAAAGTGGAAAAGGGGAAACGAATCAGATGACAGAATCAGGAATAAATATTGTGGCTAATGTTCCTCACCGCCAATGTTTCTCCACACGTCGACTCAGAGCGATCTTCTCTCCGACTTCGGTGCAGACGGGGTTGGTGAGGACGATCTTAGCCAGATCAGCTTTGACGGCGCTGACACGGCCGCCTGTCGATAGCGAGCCGATGTTCACCATCAGCACTTCGTTCTTTGACAGCTTCTGGACCTGTGAGGGTGTTAGTAAAGTCTGCTTAGCTTGATGCTAATAAACAATGCAGAACACTATTGACATGCTGACGATTAGCATCGACGCCAGCTATATGCAACAAGCATGGATGAGCTTGAACATCCCGTGACGCTGCGCTCACCTTGGCAGCCTTCTTGTCTCCCTCCGTGCGCACGCCGAGCAGCCGCCTGAGCAGGAAGTATGAGATCTCCAGCTCGGTGAAGATCTCCGGCAGCTCCCCGACGGCGCCCAGCACCTGACCCACCATGCGGTCAGCTCGACACAGCGTCGGGTCTATCTTGGTACCCACACCTGTCCCAAGGTCAGAGTTCATAAGAACCGGACAGATATATAAATCAGCAAACGGTTCACTTCAACATCAAACCGTCAACAAGGACGGACGTACCAATGAGGCCTCCGGGCGCAGCATACTGGAGATCGTTGTGTTCAGCGAACAGCGAGACGATCTTAGAGAAGATGGGCTTGCACATCAGCTTCCCTTCATGGTCCTTGGACACAATGCCTGGCCGCACCTCAATCTCCTGGCCTACCTGCAGGCACCGAGACAGACTGTTAACGCTCACGTCATCATGGAAAACTTTTTTTTTTCCCCCCCAGTGTCTCACTTTGAGGACACCCTTCAGGATACTCCCTCCTGCCACGCCGCCTTTCAAATCGTCGACTTCACAGCCAGGTTTGTTGACGTCAAATGATCTGATGACTACAAGATGTGGACAAACAAGACACGAAGCATTGGTGGTGGGCAAATACACTCAAATGCCAAACGCTAAGTTAAGAGCAATTTTCGTGGGTTTCTCACCAATGAGTCTGGGCTCCGAGGTGAAGTCTCGAACAGGGACAGGGATCTTCTTGACGATGTACTCGCACACCACCTCGATGTTGTACTTGAGCTGAGCAGAGATGGGAATGATGGGGGCGCCCTCAGCCACCGTACCTGTCAATCAGTGTGGATATGAAGGACATTGGTTTAGATGGAAACCCAAAACTTGAGTTAGACCGATTGAAGCACATTTTTGTCCACTGTATTAAGGGAAAAAAAATGATGTTGCATTTGCATCGTCTTTGGCTCTCACCCTGGACGAAGGTAAGGATCTGCTCATACTGCTCTTTGGCCTGGCTCTCCTTTACCAGATCGATTTTGTTCTGCAGGATGAGGATGTGCTTCAGCTTCATGATCTCGATGGCAGCCAGATGCTCCGACGTCTGCGGCTGTGGACACGACTCGTTGCCCGCTAGAAGGACCAAAACATTAACTCACCGGTCACACACCTCGACATTGATACGGACGAAACAACTCACCGATGAGGAGGAGAGCGGCATCCATGACGGCGGCTCCATTCAACATAGTCGCCATCAAAATGTCGTGACCGGGACAGTCCACGAAGGACACGTGTCTACGGGAGACCGATTACTTTCAGACACACAGTGCTACATTTAACATTTTTGGTCAGAAGAAAGTCCAACTCACCTGACAAGTTTAAAATCGCCTTTGGTGCCAGGGATGTCTGTGGGGAATTCATCAGGGGTGCTGCTCCCACAGGAGCGATAGCATTCGGGCCGAGGACAGCTGGGATCGTCCAGCATGTAGATCTAATGCGACAACATGGGAGCAGTTAGCATCAGCATCAGTAGCGGCGCCTTGACACCAAGCATACCTTAGCATTAGCATAGCCGAGCTTGATGGTAATGTTCCTCTCCAGTTCATTTTTGAAGCGGACGGTGTGAACACCCGAGATGGCTTTCACCACTGTGGACTTTCCATGCGCCACATGACCGATGGTGCCTGGGATTAAAAACGAGAACTTGGTTGGTCGCCCTAATTAATGCAGAGCGATGTGTGAATTTCGATGGTGTTCATTATACGGCTGTACCGATATTGATGGTGGCCTGCCTGCTGATGATCTCGGGGGACAGAGTCGTCAGCTGGGACACATTCTGCGGAGGTAAACAACACATTCAAGTTGAAACAGATGGATGTACTGTTTATGTGGACGGCTCATAACTAGTCATGTGTCATATTGGTCATTTATTGTCTGTCTACATAAGCATATGGCTGTGTGGATTATCGTTAAAAGTACTGAGTGGAATACAGTACTTTGCCATCAAAATGTTATATCAAGACGTAATCAAGTGTCAATAAAATCTAATTCAAGTTAGCTAACAGCTACTAGCCAGCCGTCGTGTGCCGGGTGATGGCAGAGGCGCAGCTTAGCGGGCAACAGACAAGACTTCTATTGCGGCTCATCTTCGACAAAAACTGACAAAGTCTTGCTCATGAAATCACAAAGGTGTCAGTGTTTTTCGTGAAGCACTTACCAGACTACTGAGGTCCTGTTTGGCCAAATGAGGCTGGCCCAGCGTTGTACCCGACTCGTCGCCCGCCATCTTGACTGGAAAAGGAAGGGAGGGAGGAAAAGGTAGCCGAGGACAATGCCCGAATTGAATGAAATGAATTATTCTGCTATAATGTGTGATGAATTGAACTTTGGGTTGTTTTAAATCATAGTAAATTTAACATATGTGTTCGTGAAAAAAACTATTTCACTTAAATTGCCTTTACCTGAACAATAACGCAATAGGGTCCTTTTACTACGGCTGATGCAACTTGAAGGTACAGTCCAAATTTTAAATAAAATAAAATGGGGACTTCACTAACGTCCAGCCAAAGCGCTTCGCGTATGTTTAATAAAGGACTTCTTCCAAACCGTTGACAATATCAACAAACGAGTTTTGTCTCCAGTGAGTAGAGATCAGTAGTGTACGTTACTCGCGTGTCGGGTCCGTCGTGGATGGATGACATCATCAACGGGTCTCTTGTAGTCCAGCATTTGTAGTCTTTTAGAGAATCGCATGGAGAGTTGAGTGACATATTTAAGAGTTGGTTGATTTGTGATTTATGTTACTATTTTTGAACAAAATGACCCCCCCAAAAAAAGATTGTCCATTTTTATTATAGAGTACTTTAGTTTTGCAAACACTTGGCCCCACTTCCGCTAAAATAGGACGTGACGCAAAGCTAGAAAATGGCATCCACAAAGCCTACGGATCGATTTGGTTTGCTGGCCGTTTGCTGTTGAGCCCAACCGGGGCTCTGGCTGAGGGCTGAGACCATGGAGGTGGGTCGCTGCAGTAGTCTCTCATTCCGGAGCTAACGGCATCGCTCCATGTCCGAAGCGAGGAAAGCTCGTGTGGATTCTCAGCGCCGAGGTGAGACACCTCGTTTAGCCGCTAGGCTAAGTTGTTACCCCTGGTCCAGCCCATTCGGAACCCCGCCGCTCCCGACACTAGTAAACAATGTTGTCCTGACAGTTGGAGACGTATGATCACGGTCGTTCGGCGCCTCGGTGTTTCATGTTAATATTGGTTTGGATTAGTTAGGCAGCTTTGAAATCACAACGGCGGTGCTGTCACGTACCTTTGTTTGGGCACCAAGGCAAAACATTGTAACTTCAAGGTTGAACTTAAGGCTAGCCAGGTAATATTTTAAGCGTGAAACACCTATTTTAATTTAGCAACTTTACAATATGTTGCTCATTCAGGGCATCTTGGGTACTATTTATTACATTCTCTTAAAGTCTAAAAATGTCCACAATAATATTTTAAAATTGAATGGCTTTTTTACCACCAACATCCGCAAATCTCCGGACACTTATAATTAAACAAATGTAGAATGTTATTTATACTGCATATACAAATGAAGCACTGTAAGCAAGTCACTGCATCATTGTGGGAGATGTGCTGTGCACCTGACTCCTCTTTTGCAATGTATCAAACCAGGCTGGAAACACAAACACAGGAAATGCCAGAAGCCGCTTTGAGTCCAGACATCAGAAGCTGTGAGTGCAAAACACTTTAACCGACACCTTCCTCATCTCCAATCTTTTGAAACGGCTTCATCATCCTCTCGTGTGCTGCTATTTTATTTTATTAAAAAATTCCCAGGTGATTGAAGCTGACTGAGGGTCTTTGTTCGCATCAGCTGGACACAGTGGGGCACTGTCCTCTGATTGGCTGGGACAACTCCATCTGACATGCCTGTGGCCAATCAGAGGCAAGTGTATAAAAAAATAATCCTATCCATTTTCTGCACCACTTAACATTTGTTCAACTGTGTGTTTTTAATATTTCCCGCCACCATTAGGTGTGCTATGTCGGGGGTGGAAGTGGAGGTGTATCTATCCCAGGTGCATGATGGGAGCGTGTCGTCGGGCTTCCGGGCGCTGTACGAGGAGCGCCTGCTCCTGGACGTCACGCTGATGATCGACGAGCATCACTTCCAGGTTTGTGACGGCAACGTCGTGCTTATCGGGCGCATCAAGTTGAGTAGACTTGTGATGACCTCGAAAGACCAGTGGTTGCGATATAACAATTATTACCGATGTCTCCTTTAGGCCCACAAAGCGCTCTTGGCCACTCAGAGTGACTACTTTCGAGTCATGTTCACAGCAGACATGAGGGAGCGGGACCAGGACAAAATCCACTTGAAGGGGTTGACGGCAGCGGGCTTCGGGCACATCCTTCGCTTCATGTACTACGGCTCGCTGGAGCTCAGCATGCCCACCGTGCAGGAGATCCTTCAGGTGATGTCACCATGCAATTTTAGGAATGACTTAATATGTGTCTTTGACGGATGAACTGTCGTCAAACATTACGTCCCGCTGTGCGTGTGGTGGCAGGCAGCGATGTACGTGCAGCTGACGGAGGCGGTAGAGTTCTGCTGCTCCTTCCTGCTGGCCAAGATCTGCCTGGAGAACTGTGCCGAGGTCATGCGGCTCTTGGAGGACTTCAGCGTGGGAGTGGAAGGCATCCAGGAGCAATTGGACAACTTCCTCCTGGAGAACTTTGTCCCGCTCATGAGTCGAGCCGACTTCCTGTCCTACCTCAGCTTGGAGAGATTACAGGTTTTCCACGGTTACTTTTAATTAGTAACTAGTTACTTTACTGGTTCCTTGATGCTTAAAGTAAATAAGTTAGGTTGTGTAAAAAATGTTACAAATAAATCAGGGTAAACCTTGGTCAGTTAGTTACAGTCAGCGCTAATCAAGCAACTTTTCTTTTCCTTTGTCCCCCAGGCCTACCTGAACAGTGACGCCCTGAGTCGCTACCCGGAAATTGAGCTGTACGAGGCGGTGCAGTCGTGGCTGCGACACGACCGACGGCGCTGGAGACACACAGACACCATTATCCAGTCGGTTCGCTTCTGCCTCATGACGCCTGCAAACATCTTTGAGAAGGTGACAAGTAGTCCCTGGAGATGACTTTACTAAGATCAAACAATTTTTTACATTTGGTTCCGCAATCCCGCCCGCAGGTGAAGACGTCGGAGTTCTACCGTTACTCAAGGCAGCTGCGGCAGGAGGTGGAGCAGGCCCTGTCCTACTTCCACGACGTCAACCAGCAGCCTCTGGCCGAGACACGCGCCAATCGCATCCGCTCGCAGCGGCCGCAGACGGCCGTCTTCCGGGGCATGATCGGCCACAGCATGGTGAACAGCAAAATCCTGCTGCTGCAGCGCCCCAAGGTACTAATCGGCGACACCCACGTCGTGACGGCGAGCTCGGTGCAGTAACCCGCTTGGTCCCTCAGGTGTGGTGGGAGCTGGAGGGGCCCCAGGTGCCGCTGAGACCCGACTGCCTGGCCATCGTGAACAACTTCGCCTTCCTGCTGGGAGGGGAGGAGCTTGGGCCCGACGGCGAGTTTCACGCGTCGTCCAAAGTGTACCGCTACGATCCTCGGCAGAACTCGTGGCTGCGCATGGCGGACATGTCGGTGCCTAGGTCAGAGCTCGTCATCAACGTGCCCTTGGGCTGACATTGCGAGCATCATGCCACTGTCTGGTCGCCCGTTGTCGCTTTGCAGGTCAGAGTTCGCCGTCGGCGTCATCGGAAAGTTCATCTACGCGGTGGCAGGCCGCACGCGGGACGAGACCTTCTACTCCACAGAGCGCTATGACATCACCGAGGACCGCTGGGAGTTTGTGGACCCGTACCCTGTCAACAAGTACGGACACGAAGGGACCGTCCTGGGCGGGAAGCTCTACATCACGGGCGGCATCACGTCCTCGTCCACCTCCAAGCAGGTGTGCGTCTTCGATCCAGGCCGGGAAGCTTCGGCGGGAGGAGGAGCGGCGGCAGGAGGGGGTTCGAGCGGGTCGGACTCTCTCCGGACGCGCGGGGGCCGCGGCGCACCGCTGCCGGGCTCCCATGCCGGCTGCTGGGAAAACAAATCCAAAATGAATTACGCCCGCTGCTTCCACAAGATGATCTCCCACAACGGCAAGCTGTACGTGTTTGGCGGCGTGTGCGTCATCCTGCGCGCCTCCTTTGAGTCGCAGGGCTGCCCGTCCACTGAGGTCTACGACCCGGAGGCCGACGAGTGGACCATCCTGGCGTCCATGCCCATCGGGCGCAGCGGCCACGGGGTGGCCGTGCTGGAGCGCCAGATTATGGTGCTGGGCGGCCTCTGCTACAACGGACACTACAGCGACTCTATTCTCACCTTTGACCCTGACGACAACAAATGGAAGGAGGACGAGTATCCCCGGATGCCTTGCAAACTGGACGGGCTGCAGGTGTGCACCCTGCACTTCCCAGAGTACGTGCTGGAGCACGTCAGACGCTGCAGCTGAGGTCTGCCACGCACTGGACACACTTTTTCCCTTTTTTACACACGGGGGGAGCATTTATTCCGTATCCTACTCGTGCGCTGAATTGTCCACATACTCAAATGAGTCTTACGAGGTTTCCCCCCCCCCCCACTGCCTTCCACTTTGATTGTATGACATTTCTGCGCATGACTCAAGGCGAGGCTTAGTGGTCTTCTTGGCACACATTATACGGAAAACCATTTGAGCATTAATTCAATACCCTTAATATCCAATTGAAGGGCCATGGCGTACGCGCTTTACCCTCACCAATAAGACAATTCACACTTTATCCGAACGCATCTTTGGCATACCAATAGGACAACAAAATGTTACTAGTGAGATGAAACTATGTACTAGTTGTATCAACTAGTTCAACTTGGGGGCAGACAAAAATGTCATATTGTAGTGGAAGGAAGGGAGAGGAAAAAAAACATCACGAATACGACAGCCCGTTATATTAGTGTGCTGAATTGTCTTCCTTGTGAGGACAAAGCATGTCCTAGCACACGGACACCTGAGCGCGCTGTGTCGTTGAGGTTCCAAACACTTTCACACTAGAAGATGTCGGGGGGGTTTGGATTGTACCTGTTTGGGCGGTTTCTCGCTTTCCCGTTCAACGCACCGGAAGCTCAACTTCCAAAGTCAGCAGCAGTGAAATGAAATCATTCATGTTCTCGTAGAAATGTTATATGGAATGAATAATCAATAACCTGACGCACTGAATGAGGTTTGAACTCGTGCAGCTACTGTTTTACTCTCGAGGGCACACACACACAAATTGAATTGAATTAGCATTTGCTGAAGTTGAGTTAACTTTCATAAGAAAATGGTTTTTGGGCTTCTAGTGCGTCCCTCTGTCGGGTCATGACACTCGGTACACGTACACTCTGTTCTGCTTGGTTTGTAGAATTCTCAGCCAATCGGCACTCAAGGTTTGTCGTATTTAGGCGACCGCCCGGGTTTGGTTCTGTCTGTTCATGTTCTTACGCAAAGGGCTCAGAACATACTGATGCAGTGTTTTAATGTTATTTATTTAGCAAGCTATGCAGTCATGTGTTGCTTTATTTATTATTGAGACATAAAGTCATCCTATTTTATTTTTGGGGGGACTGCACAAGACTGAAAAACATAGTTGCCAAGATGCCTCCTCCCTTTTTTTTTTTTTTTTTTTTATTATTTTTCATTTCTGTTAATGCTACCAAATTCAATTTCACAGCTTCCAAACTGCCTGGAGTGAAGCTGTTACCATGGCAACATCTGCGTAACCTGCGTGTTGCTGTGTGCTCGAACAGCATGTTTCACTTCCGGATTTTTTTAAATCAACACATTCCACGCAATGTCAGCTCATATTTTCCCTCACTTGGTGCGGCTTATCGGTTCCACTTAATTTCTCGCATGTTCACCTTGTAACTACTGTTATTTTAACTATGCACTTTTTTTTAACGGGTCTTTTTTTTTTCTTGGCACATCATTTGTTGTTTTTTGTTTTTGAAACGGTCATATGTGTCAAAGCGATTGTCTGAGGAATGTTTGCAAGTGGATCTTTTTGCTGTTAAAGAAATGTGATGAAAAAGTGTTACCTTGCCAACTCGCAGCATCCTTTAGTCCGTCAGTAAGCAAACAGAGTAGACGATAAACATATATCCACATACAGTATATATACTGTATATACATATATATATACACACAGTAAGACTTTAACGATTAGTTAATAATCGATTGGTCAATTTTTTTTCAACTAATCGATTAATCGGATTGATAATTTGTGATTAATTGTTGCATCCCTTAACAGTACCTTGCTAGCGCCGAAATAGAAAGAGGGCAGGATCAAATGAACATGTTATCTGGGTAAATCTTTGGAAATGTTTGTAACTTCTTTCCAGAAATAAATGTTCATATTGGATGAATTCTGGCTGTCAGTTTAATTTAAACTATTCTGATTTTAAATAGATATCCTATAATCAAACAAAATACAGTCCTTTAAGTCTGACTGCGCATGCGTGTAACCTCTACGACTTGCCGTAGAAAGGGAAGGTAGTTGCGACGGAAGATGTCATACGTGAAACTGGTAAATTAATCTTTACTGTTGCACGTTTCTCAAACGCGAAGCCTAGTTTGGTGTTGACACAATACTCTGTCTCGTGCATGTGACCGCAGTAAAGTAGTTAATTTCAGTTCGACAATTTACTGCTGCGCAGGATTACTGCTAACATTAGCTGGTTGCTAACAGTTGACTTAAACAATTACATTCATGCTAACTGATAGTAGTAAGTATTAATGGGAAGGTGCTTAAGCGTTGATGAAAACCCTGTTATTTTTGTCGTCTGCCGTTTTGAAATAAGTATTTTATTTATTGAAGCAAAGGTGACTTATCTTGAAGTTGGTGTGATGTAATTGTCATGTTCTCATTACTCCTGCAGGTGTCGCTGTTTGCCGCAGCTCCTGGACTGCTGCCGAGTGCTGCCGCTTGCGAGGCTCCAAAGAAAAGCGCGCAGCCGGCCATGAGTATCGACGAGGTGAGCAGTACTGTGCAGACCACTAAAGAAACATACAAATATGGAAGAAATGATCAGATTCTGTTTTTTTTTTTTTAGCTGCCATCTCTGTACAGCAGAGCCGAGGAGGAGCAGCCCCGGGTGGATCCATTGGCGGCAGCGGGACAGTTGGAACAGAGCGTGGCATCACTGAGGAAATTGGCAGAACCATACACAAATCAATGTCAGGTATGATGTGCTTGAAACGCACACCAAGGATCTGGATTGAAAGCTCAAAGAGCCATGAGAATTTGAAGAAATCACAAGACAGCAAAGGTTTTTTGGTTTCACATCTGCATTGTGTTTACAGAAAGCAGGAAAGGCAGCGGCAGACAAAGTTGAGGTTAGGAAACTTTTAAATAAGTTATTAAAAGCTTTTTTGGCAGTGACAGTCATGTGTGTTTGACTTTCCATAGGATGTGTACAGAAGGGTGGAGCCCGCTGTCGTCGCATCCACCGCTGCAGTCACAGGTAGCAGCCGCCATTACAAGATCTCATGTTTTGTGCTAATCCAAAAGGACAAAAAAAAAAAAAAAAAGACACAAAGCTTGCGGTGTCCTCTTTCAGACGTGTACCAGTTTTTCAACGATCCGCCCCCTGATCTGTACCCCAGCATGGCAGTGGTGGGCTTCTCTGGCTTGCTGGGACTTTACTTGGCCAAAGGTGATCTCCCACCCACAACAATGTTACAAAAATATTTTTTATTTCTTTAAAACATTGAAACCCCGTTGAAGACATGGAAACAAGCTAAGTCGTACTGTTATAAAAGCACTCCAACAACATCTGAGCGTGATAAGGCACGTTTACACTTAATTTTGTCTGAATGAGTTTCGGGTGAAGGTGAGAGATTGCCTGAGTTCGACACCCTGACAGCGTGTTTGTTTGGTCTTCAGGTTCGAAGGTGAAGCGTGTGGCGTTTCCGCTGGGCCTCATGGCCCTCAGCGCATCCATGTTCTACCCTCAGCAGGCCGCTTCGCTTTTCAAGGTCCACATGGTTTATTCCCGATCTCGTGGTTCTTATTGTTTGGGTTTGTGGTGAGAGGCAACATTGTGAAGTAGCGGTTACCATGTTTGGCTCACAGTCCAGAGATTCTGGGTTCAAATCTGGCCTGAAACCTTGACTGGCAACCAGAGGTAATAAAACCGTTCCCACATTGTTTGTTCTCACAGGTGAGTCGCGACTCGGCGTGCGTGTGGGTTAAGCAAGGTCGCGTCGCCATTGAAACACTATGGAAAGAGCCGCCATTTAGCAAACAGAAGGTGAGTCTCAGAGAGGGGCTTAGCTCAATTAGCATGTGTAAGATTTGAGTTGCAACCATAAACAAAACAAAAACTTTTTGTCAAGCCTGACAAGACTGAGCGGGGGGAGAGCGGCGGCACACCCAGCTGAAGTCGAACAAGCCACGCACCAACAAAATCACCATTTAAATTAATTTATCTTTATTGTGCACAGGTATGTGTTGAATGCTCACTATGCCCATTTATGTTGGACTAACTTCTTGTTAAAGTGTCTTGGAATACAATCGAAATCTTGGAGCAAACTTTTGACATTGTGTGTGATTAGATTTTGTTATAGTTTAGTAACTTAAACAGGTGGCATCAAGCCAACATTTCAAGAAATTATGTCTCGGTTTTTATTTAATAACTGAAACCTTCCCTCTCCTGGCGCCGTCACTCCTCAGTGGGTGTGGCCATCTTGACGAGACTGCTCTTGTCAAAGCGGTAGAGCCGCCAGCCCTCCTCCTGAGAGAGGTCCTCGGCGCCGCGACGCTTGTAGTACTGGATGGACACCTCGTTGTTCTCGGCCACTACGAACATCATACCGGTGCAGCGTGTCTTCACTGCCAGCTACGAGGGGGTGGGGCGAAAAAGTCAAGTCACTACAATGAACTATACCAAACATCACAGGTTCAAACGCAAGGCCCGGGGGCCAGATATGGCCCCCCACATCATTTTATGTGGCCCGCGAAGACAAATTGTGCATCAAATTCGTGTCATTACTAGAACTGCAAATTGTCTTCACTTTTAATATCTTTTTTTTTTAATATTTGACCAGTTTTTACTCGACTGATTTGAAAACAAGTTGTCAGTTTGTTTTATAGCTTTTACTGTATATAATATGAGGTGCTCATACATTTATTTGGGTTGACAGTCATGATGGCCCTCTGAAAGAAGCTATGACTACAATGCGGCCCGCGAAAAAAAATTGTTTGACACCCCTGCTCTACGTATAAGTGAGTTGAGGATCTTCAATTAGACAAAAATAGTGTGTTGCCGCCACTCACATCGCTGAGCCGCCGCAGGATCTCCGAGCCGATGCCGAGGCCTGTGATAACATGAGACGCGTAAATGTGAGCGGAGCGCGACGGCGGGTGTTAGCAGATGCTCGTCCCTCTACCTCGAAAGTCGTCCATCACGTAGAACTCCTCCATGTAGAGCTGTTTGCCCACCCAGGGGTCGTACGTGAAGTAGTACATGGCAAAGCCCACCACCTTGGAATCTGCCCGCACAGCACATTCCACACTTCCGTCAACATGCGCACTTTGATAAATGCTCATAAAATAACATTGGCTCGAATGACTTTGAATTATACTAAAGATTTTCATTTATGTGAAGCTACCATCTGGTGTTTCACTAATCGCATTCAAATGTCAACTGGCAGAATTTGCCTCACTAGCAACATGTCCTACTTGTGAGTACATGGGCTCTAGGAAATGTAATAAATGCTTGGCTCGGAATTCCATTTGCCCTCCCCCAACACAGGGAGGAAGTGAGGCATTTTCTTTCCATGACGCTACGGCCTTGCTGACCTTGGCTGGCGTCCCCTCCTGGGACTTCAGCGATGATGCAGTGGTAGAACGGCGTCTCGCCGAAGCCATCCTCCAGGAGCTCTGCGACGACAAACATTCAATTATTTAGAGCCAAGTCTTCGGGCGGATTGATGTCACGCTCGGTAGAAGCGAGACCCAAAACAAAGAGTTATACTTTGTGTATTTTAAACTGACAGTTGAGATCGGCCCGATAGCAGAACACTAACAACGGAGAATTGTTCCAACAAGCTAACGGTCGGTCAAACTTCAGCTGTAACAAAAGTGCTATCCATAAAACAGCACTTTTTATTTCATTAATTTAATTAATTAAATTACCCTGAATTTCTAATTAGTTACCATAAATCCTCGAGGAAAGTTACCAGGAATATTTGAGATCCATGTACAACCTTAATTATTATATACTTAAAAAAAAAAAAAATTGGAATCTTTGTTTTTACCACCCGTAGTTTTTACCTTGTTCAGTCAGCGTCACCTGGTTCTCCATGTCTTCATACTTGGCAAGTTCCTTTAATAAAGAAGGCTTTTGTTCACTGCACACATTCACACTCGCAGTAAAAACACATTAAACCTGACAAGCGTTTCATTGTGGATGCTTAATGAAAGAACATCCATTAAAAACATTTATATGTCTGTGTGTGCGTGTGTACGTATGTGTGTGTGTGTGTGTGTGTGTACACACACACACACACACACACACACACACACACACACACACATATATATATATATATATAAAACACAAACACACACATATATATGTAATAGATCTTGCAGACCGGACACCAGCTGCTGTTTACGCAAGTAAAGCGGACGTGAGTCATCGGACCAGAACAAAGAATGACGACGGTGACGTCACACGCAAACACTTTCGGTACTTTTTAGTCTATGATGTCTACATTTTTTGCTCTCGTTATGATGGGTCAGCCTATGACAACGCCATCGACCAAATTATTTCCAATTATTGTTATGGTTTGGATTAAAAACAGGTCGAGGCGAACTGTATTCGTGCATATGTTTGAGTGCGGCTGATCTGACCCACTTCCAAGTGATGCATTTGAGATTAAAAGCGAGCTATGAATAACTGCCGTGTGGAGCTACCTTCACCAGTCGTAATATATCAGGCACGTCCTTTGATTCAGCCTTTCGCAATTTATACTCCATTTCCTCCGTTTACTCTTTTTTCCTTTCGTACGAAGTCCTCTGTAAGTGAAGTGAAAGATTAGGAGTTTCTTCATTCGCTTCAGAGACGCGTTCCCCCCGCAGTCAGCCGCTGATCCGGACGAGTTTGTCCCGCAACATTCAGCAAGAGACACCCAGGACGGGTCGATGCCAACTACTGCTCGAGCGTCTTTGTTTACTACTGTTTTTATAGCGGCCTCATTCTGCCTTGTGATTGGTGGGCTCAGTTTCTACAAATCCAATTGGTCGTTTTTACCCAATCGGAATCGATGGTATGTTTATGTGCCGAGTACTTTTCCAAATCCGTTGGAATTCTTTTCTCAAATCAAAGTAGGACGTCCAAGAATTAGCGCGTTTTAATAGTAAACAAACAATGGTGTGTGAGTGAATACTCTAAAATGCGTCATATTTGATGTTTTTCCTCATGACCCATTTCACAAATTTCTCCCATCCCATTGGTCGGTTGTCTATTCGCCCAGCTCGCAATTTTCTTATCCAATTGGAAGCGTGGCTATGTTTACGTTAGGAGTATTTTTCCACATCAGATCGAATTGTTTTCTCAAACCATTTTGGAATTACTGGCTGTCCGGTTCGCCCCATCAAGCCTTTTGCACCAAACATCTCTGATTTTCTGTTGTATGATCTCCCCGGGCTCGCGTGGGTTTTCTCCGGGCACTCCGGTTTCCTCCCACATCCCAAAAACATGCCTGGTAGGCCGATTGAGCACTCCAAATTGTCCCTAGGTGTGAGTGCGAGTGCAAATGGTTGTTTGTCTCTGTGTGCCCTGCGATTGACTGGCAACCGGTTCAGGGTGTCCCCCGCCTACTGCCCGATGACGGCTGGGATAGGGTGGATGGATGGATGGATGGATGGATGGATGGATGGATGGATGGATGGATGGATGGATGGATGGATGGATGGATGGATGGATGGATGGATGGATGGATGGATGGATGGATGGATGGATGGATGGATGGATGGATGGATGGATGGATGGATGGATGGATGGATGGATGGATGGATGGATGGATGGATGGATGGATGGATTTTTAACGTTCAAATACTGCACAGGGGGCACTGCTGATTTGAAAGAGGCGTCAACAAAGCCATACGCTATATGTCAAACTGGAAAAGCTCTGTCAACAGTGGAGGAACTTTGAGGCATCACTTAGCATCTGACATTCCTCCCCCTACAGATTTCGTAATTCTGAGTGTCCCAAAAAAGCTGTTTTTCAACAAGGCGTCAGGTACGGTTATGCAGGACTGCTGTTTCACTAACCGCCACCCAGGGCAACAACAAAGTGTGGAACTGAAGAAACATTTAATTTTAACTTGACCTTAAAAACTGAAACATCTCAAACAAACAACAATAGTCCCGTTGTCCCGGTTCAACCTTTGTAGACTCACTACATGTACATAATATTCTCTTCCTGAATGAACGTTCACACAGATAAGACTGACATTTTATCAGCCACACGGTGGTTAATAATTTATTGGATGATGATCTTTAGGTTGCTCATCCATAACAAAAATATAAGTAGAATTTTAGTCTGGTTCTCAAAAGAGAAACAGAGTTTGTTGCTTAGTGCTTTATTTCTTTTCCATAAGAGTCAGACTGCTGTCCTCATGGAAAACAAACATTACATTACAATTAACAAAACAACTTATCTTGTGTGACGTATTTTATACCATAAAGTGATTTTATTACAGGTGGTTGGCTGATAAGACAGGAAATTAAATTGTTTTAAATTGTTTGGCTTCTCTGGAGACACAGCAAGTCTACCTGAGGTGTCGTAAACAAAACACGACACATTTTTTTATTTGTATTTATTTATGTTTCTTTCTTCATTTATTTGTTTCTTTGTTTTGTTTTGTTTGGACATTGGTTTCGTTTTCGTTTCGTTTCGTTTATTTCAAACATGTGGAAAAAAAATTAGATTACTGTACACAAATGAAAAGACAAGACAAAATACATGCATATACATATATACAGACATATATATATATATATATATGTATATATATATATATGTGTGTGTATGTGTATATATGGATAGATAGATAGATAGATAGATAGATAGATAGATAGATAGATAGATAGATAGATAGATAGATAGATAGATAGATAGATAGATAGATAGATAGATAGATAGATAGATATACATACACACAAACTAAAAGAGTAGCAATCAAGATATAACCACAAAGGAAACCATAAATCATATCCACATGCCTGAAAAGGAGTGGGAAAAAGTATAATTTATTTAATCCCACACCCTTTTAATAATCCCTAAATACCCAGCCATAAATCATTTTGCCTCACTTATCCCAACAAAATACAAAATTACTGAATTATCTTCCACCTGCCGATCGCTAGAACACTAAACATATACCTACTCAATATTAATACATACATATATCTCACACACAAACATTTAACATACACACATACCTCAAATACAACACAAAGATACCTGAATGATAAAAATAAACAAAATAGAAAACAAAAAACAGCATGAACAAAACAATGACAAACAGACAAACAAAAACCAACAAAGAAACGTAAATAAATAAATACTAAGCACCCCATGATACTCAAACACCCTTATTTTTGTACCTTGTAAAAATAATTTCTTCTTTATATCTTATTTTAAACTGATTGTGTCAGGCTGGGTTCAAGGCAGAGGACTCGGATGCAGAGTGTTACTAAAAAGGATTTATTCCAACTGGTGGGAGACAGGAAACAACAACTCAAAGCGCCTCTTACCGAGGGAAACCAAGGGGCAAAAAGTACTAACAAAAGACGTCGCACTCAGGCGAGACAAAAAAGGGAGTATCTCTACCGGTACATAACCATGTGGCAAAAAGTACTAACAAAAGGTGTCGCACTCAGGCGAGACAAAAAAGGGAGTACATCTACTGGTTCTCTTAGCTCAAGGAATCGCTGGCGGTCGGGACGGGGTAAAACGCACTGGCACAAGACAAGGGGAAGACACGGACTAAATACACACAAAAGGGCGGGGACACAAGTGCAGACAATTAGGCCAAATGACACAGGTGCACACAATCGGGATCAGGGAATACAAGACAACAGAAGCACAGAGGAAGGAGCCACGAACTGAAACGAGAGAGTTGACAAAATAAAACAGGAAGTGAAACTATGATACAAGACAAGACAACAACAACCCGAAAAATAAGCATGACAGCATGACAGATTGGTTTGAACATTCCCTGTGCGTCCCTTCCAAAGTATTCCATAGCTTAACTCCACAAATTGAAATACAGAATGTTATTTTTGTAGTGCGTGCCTTCCTTATCCTGAAATTAAATGTTCCCCTTAAATTATGACCCCCTTCCCTTCCAGTGAAAAGATTCTGAATGTTAGTTGGCAACAGAATTCCACTATATCTTTGAGTTTGATGAGTTTTGACTGTAAGAATAATGAATTTGTGTGATCCCTGTATCCTGCCCCATGAATGATCCGTATTGCTTTCTTTTGTAAAATAATAAGTGGATATATTGTGCTTATATAATTATTACCCCAGATTTCTATACAGTACATGAAATATGGAAGAACTAGTGTATTATAAAAGATTCGGAGTGATTTATGATCTAGAGCCTGTTTTGCTTTATTTAATGCTGCGATGCATCTTGAGATTTTATAATATAGTTTGTACATGTTTAACTTGTGATTTCCAACTGATCTTATCATCTATCGTCACCCCTAAAAATTTAATCTCATTCACTCTTTCAATACTAACCCCATCCAACTTTATCTCTAGTTTCAAATTAGTTCTGTGATTACCGAAAAGTATTACTCTTGTTTTGCTCAGATTTAAGGATAATTTATTGCTGTCCAACCATACCTTTAATTCGCTTAATTCATTATTTATTAGTCTTGTTAAGGTGTATAAATCACTACCAGAACAAAAAATATTTGTGTCATCTGCAAACAAAACCATCTTCAAAATATGTGATACCTTGCATATATCATTTATATATAATATAAAAAGTTTAGGGCCCAACACTGACCCCTGAGGGACGCTACAGGTAATGTCCAAACACGTTGAACAAGTGTTACCCAACTTCACAAACTGCTTCCTTTTTGTTAAATAGCTCTTGATCCACTCTAATGGTTTCCCCCTGATGCCATCCCAATGTAATTCATTGAATAATATTTCATGATTTATTGTGTCAAATGCCTTTCTTAGATCTATGAATAATCCAACAGTATATTGTTTTAGGTCTATTGCGTTAGTAATTTCCTTCACTGAGTCAATTAGTGCCAGTGATGTTGCTCTGTTGGATCTAAATCCATATTGACTTTCAGTGAGTAATTTATATTTATCTATGAATTTGTCCAGTCGGTTATTGAAAAGTTTTTCCAGTATTTTAGAAAATTGTGATAGTAATGATACCATTCTGTAGTTTGTGAAATGGTGTTTGTTCCCAGTTTTATACAAAGGTATGATTTTTGCTATTTTCATTTTATCTGGAAATATACTGGTCTGAAATGATAGGTTACAGATGTATGTTAATGGTTTAGAAATCCCCTCAATCACTCGTTTCACAACAGTCATATCAATGTCAGCACAGTCTTTGGATGTCTTGTTTGTGCATTGGGAAACTATCTTTATAATTTCTTTCTCATCCGCTGCTTTGAGGAACATTGAGCTCAGATTCCTGTCTATTAAACTATTACACTGCTCCTCAGATGTTACTGGATCTGGAATTTGTTTGGCCAGATCAGGTCCCACACTTACAAAGAATTTATTAAAGTTGTTAGCCAGTTCTTGCACATCATGCTTCTCAGTGTTATTGATAATAAAATATTTAGGATAATTAATTTTTTAGAGCCATTTTTATTACAGTATTCATTATATTCCATATTTCCTTGGTGTTATTTTTATTATCATTTAATATTTTATTATAGTATTCTTTTCAAGCAGCTCTTTTAATATTAGTTTGTTTATTCTTATATTGTTAGTATTTATTTTCTGACTCTTTAGAAAATAGTTCTTTAGAATGTTGATTTATAAATTCTCTGTAAAGTGTATTTTTCTTTTTACAGGCATTTTGTAAGCCCTTTGTGATCCAGGGATGATCTACATAATTTAGTTTCCTATTGTTGGATTTTGTCCACAATTTAGGGGGCGCGTTATCTGCGCCTCACGGCAAAAGCCTTCTGCTTAATGAGGTTTGAACATATCTGTTTTTGTAGCGAGGCAGGACTTTTTGTATTTCGACCTCATTCCTTCACTCCCTCTGTTGACCTCAGTTTAACTGAGGTCACCAAAATCGTTGATGCCACCAGGGTCCCTCTGTTGGCACACCACGTCCCTCTGTGGAGCCGCCAATGAGAGAAATGAGAATGTGAGAAAAATAAATATAGATAAAATTCATACCCAGACATTTGTAAAAGATGGAGAGTGGAAAGGCAATTGGCCTAGACGACATTCCAGTGACAGCATGGAACTATCAAGGAGAGATGGCAGGGGAGACTTTTAAAAAGCGAGAAGTTCCCCGGAAAGGTGTTGACTTCTATTCCTTATTTCAGACCACGGCGATGTGCAGAACTGTAGTAGCTACAGAGGTGTTGTTATGTTGATTAAGCAAAGCATGAAGTTATCGGAAAGAATGTTAGAAGCGAGGCTTGGAAATCTACTGCCCAAAATAATGGAGAGTGTGGCAGAGACGAAGATAGGACATGCAAATGGTTGGTGGTACAGAAAGATATGGAAACGATCGGTCTGCAGTCGCGGCCCCTAACAGGAGCAGCCGAAAGAAGTGGAAGATAAGAAATAAAATGTGAAAGAGTAATACATAAACAAATAACGAAATACATACGTAAAACAAATAACGAAATACATACATACATATATAGTACATACAAATAGACAGACAGACATCGAACGATTGCCCATTCGGTCACTCAGCCCTTCAGTCAGTCACTCAATGAATCAATGAATGAATGAATGAATGAATCAATCAATCAATCAATCAATCAATCAATCAATCAATCAATCAATCAATCAATCAATCAATCAATCAATCAATCAATCAATCACACAGGTGTTAACTAATTTGTAATTGTATTGCAAGCAATTTAAACTCCAATGGAATATGATGATGTCCATATCTGTTTTATCAAATTCTAATCCTACTTTACATTTGTATAGGGCACAGGTGTCAAACTCAAGGCCTGGGGGCCAGATGCAGCCCGCCACATGATTTTATGCGGCCCGCGAAGACAAATTGTGCTTTTTATTCACGTGTCATTACTCGAATTGCAAATTGTCTTCACTTTTAATAATATTTGATTTTTAAATATTAGACCAGTTTTTATTTGTCTGATTTGAAAGCAAGTTACTCGCCAGTTTGTTATGTAGCTTTTACTCTATATAATATGAGGTGCTCACACATTTATTTGGGTATGACAGTCATACCGGTCCTCCGAAAGAAGCTATGACTACACTGCGGCCCGTGAACAAATGAGTTTGACCCCCCTGGTACAAGGGATAGCCTTCTCATTGATCAATCACGTATCTTAAATCATGCTTTTCCTCCTTTGAAGCGACTATATACTTCAAACCCAAACGGCACCATTTTATAGGGAAAAAACTTGTCGAATCTGTTTGTTTCCGACATACACGGACTTCAGCAGATCCGCCGCGCTGTGTTTTGTTGAGACGTGGCTTAGCGAACGAACCCCCCACCACGCCATGGAGTTAGCTGGGTTTCGGCTAACGCGTGCAGATCGCAGCGCGGAGCTCTCCGGAAAATCAAAGGGAGGTGGTCTCTGTTTCTACATTAATGAACGTTGGTGTACCGATGCCATGGTGTTGAAAGAGTTTTGCAGCCCTCTCCTAGAAACACTTTTCATAAACTGCCGGCCGTTCTATTCACCACGGGAGTTCTCCTCGATCGTCATGGCGGCTGTTTACATCCCACCACACGCACGTGCGAGTGAAGCCACGCAGATGCTGGCTGACCAGGTGACAGACATGGAGAAACTTCTACCAAATTCACTAATCATTGTTCTGGGTGATCTTAACAGGGCGAACCTCGCACACGAACTCCCCAGATACAGACAGCACATAACGTGTCCCACCAGAGGGGCACAGACACTGGACCACTGCTACACCGTAATTAAGGATGCATACCACTCTGTGGCTCGTGCAGCTTTAGGACTCTCGGACCACTGTCTAGTTCATCTGATCCCTGCCTACAGACAGAAACTAAAAACTTCTAAGCCTGTGGTGAGGACTGTCAGGAAGTGGACAGTGGAGTCAAGGCAGGACCTCCAAGCCTGCTTTGACTGCACCGATTGGAGTGTTTTTGAAGCTGCAAATTCAGACTTGCATGAACTCACTGACACTGTCACATCATACATCAGTTTTTGTGAGGATCTGTGTGTGCAGACTAAGACCTTCTGCACGTACAACAACGACAAACCTTGGTTTACACCGAACCTTAGGAGGCTGCGCAAAGTCAAGGAGGAGGCCTACAGGAGCGGCGACCGGGACCTGTTCAAGCAGACCAGAAACACACTGAACCGAGAGGTCAGGAAAGCCAGGAGGTGTTACGGGGAGAGCCTGGAGAGACACCTCTCTGCCAATACTGATCCCTCAACAGTGTGGAAAGGCCTGCAGAGCATCACGGGCTTCAAGAAACGAACCCCCCGTCCTGTGGAGAGCCCAAGGCTCGCTGACCAGCTAAACAGGTTCTACTGCAGGTTTGATCGGTCCTCCCACACAACGGGACCTCCTGCAGCACAATCCACACAATCCACATACTCACCTCCCCCCACAACTGCTCTGTCCACACCTCCATCACCGTGGTCACCGACTCTCTCTCTTGCAGAGGCCGCGCCCGCACTCCAGATTCGCGAGGAGGAAGTGCGCCAGATGTTCCGGAGACAAAAGATCAGGAAGGCACCGGGCCCAGACGGCGTGTCACCTTCCTGCTTGAAAGTCTGCGCTGAGCAGCTGGCGCCCACCTTTGCACGGATCTTCAACCGTTACCTGGAGCTGTGTGAGGTGCCCTCGTGCTTCAAGAGCTCGACCATCGTTCCAGTGGCCAAGAAGCCCGCCATCACAGGTATGAATGACTATAGACCTGTTGCACTGACATCTGTGGTCATGAAATCTTTCGAGAGGTTAGTACTGAACCACCTGAAGGATGTCACGGGCCCCCTGCTGGACCCCCTCCAGTTTGCCTACCGGGCAAACAGGTCGGTGGATGATGCGGTCAACATGGGACTGCACTACATCCTGCAACACCTGGACACCCCAGGAAAGTACGCCAGGATCCTGTTTGTGGACTTCAGCTCGGCGTTCAACACCATCGCTCCTGACATCCTCCAACAGAAGCTCATCCAGCTTGCGGTGCCTGCTTCCACCTGTCAGTGGATCACCAGCTTCCTGACCAACAGGAGACAGCGTGTGAGGCTGGGGAGCATCACATCTGACACCCTGACCACCAACACTGGAGCCCCTCAGGGATGCGTCCTCTCCCCACTGCTCTTCTCCCTCTACACCAACGATTTCTCCGCAAGTGACTCCTCCGTGAAGCTCCTGAAGTATGCAGACGACACCACTCTCATCGGACTGATCCAGAACGGTGATGAGACTGCGTACAGACAGGAGGTGGAGCGGCTGGTCCACTGGTGCAGCCAAAACCACCTGGACCTGAACCCGCTCAAGACCGTGGAGATGACAGTGGACTTCAGGCGAGGCCCTTCACCACTTTCACCCCTCACTATCCGCAGTAATACTATTCTCTCATCAGACACCTTCAAGTTCCTGGGAACCACAATCTCTCGGGACCTGAAATGGACCGGCCACATAGACTTTGTCCGGAAGAAGGCCCAGCAGAGGCTGTACTTCCTGAGACAGCTCAAGAAGTTCAACCTGCCACGGGAGCTGCTGAAGACCTTCTACACTGCCATCATCCAGTCTGTCCTCTGCACCTCCATCACTGTCTGGTTTGGATCGGCCTCCAAACAAGACAAGCACAGACTGCAACGGACAATAAGGACTGCAGAAAAGATAATTGGAATCAACCTCCCATCTATCCAAGACTTGTACCTGTCCAGGACCATGAAACGTGCAAGTAACATCTCAACAGACCCTTCGCACCCAGGTTGCAGCCTGTTTGAACTACTCCCCTCCGGACGCCGTTATAGAGCTCTGTACACTAAAACCAGCAGACACAGAGACAGCTTCTTCCCCCAGGCTGTCGCTCTGATGAACTCACACCACTCTTAGAGTCTCAGAGTCATTACTGTGCAATAACATCCCGCTTGCCACACCTTTTTTGTCTACACTGTTTGTACTATGTGTCCTCTCTGCATCCATTGCAGCCTGGTCATCCTAGAAGAGGGACCCTCCCATCTGTGGTCTCTTCTCAAGGTTTCTCATTTCCCCTAGCTGGAGTTTTGAGTTTTTCCTTGCCCTCTTGGGAGTTTAAGATCAGGGGGTGTTTGAGAATATCTTTCGTTCTTCACATGTCCTGAGTGTTGTTGTTAGTCACCTAAATGTGGAACAGAGGCTATGATTTACCGAAGTCAAATTCCTTGTTTGGCACGCTCAAACATGGCGAATAAAAAACTCTTGAATCTCTTGAATCTTGAATCTTGAATAATACTTCCGCAATCATCTTAAATTTGATCAGTTTATCAACCCCTTCCATTGTTTATCCTGCAAATGAATCACGTGAATAATGTGTTATTCAAACTTTAACGTTCATAATCCACCTGTTCCCAATTTGTTTGGAGTCTGTATGTTATTGTTCTAATTTTTTACATTTAATACTCTCCCACCTATTTGATCCTATCTTGTGAAGGTCTACAGTTTATTATAAGCTATTTTGAAACTCTTCACACTTGTTACCAGGCTTTGGCTCCATCTCATGATGTTGTCTCCCATTCACTTCATTTCTGCCAAGCTGCTTCTTCTCCTCCGTCCAGCATGTTGAAGACTTAAAAACCATCAAATCTGAAAACACTTAAAATCTCACAATTCCCCCCTTTGTTATTTTTTTTGTTTTGTTTTTCTACCTCCCCCTTTTGACACATTGTTAAAAAGTAAAAATAACAATGTCCATGGTGACATACCCATCGCCAGCTGGACTTCGGTGTACCTCCAGATGCCATCCTAGCCTGGAATCACCAATTCTCAGTCCCTGAAACTCGACTGGCAGCATCTCACATGGCTGTATGAACAAAAGCCACCACCCACCTGTAGCTGTGCATGCAGCTCTCCGTACAATAAACATCCATAATACCAAAAAATAAAATTCATAATGATAAAAATAATAATCCACACACGGGCGCATGTCAAACGCATGAAATAGAAAATTGGAGCCTGCCGAGCCTGTCATGAAACCGATCACATTTACAAACTCCTTATGAAAAGTAAGGGGTTAGTTGTTAATGCATGTTCACAGACATGACACAAAATTCTCCAAGACTGCAGTTGACAACCTGCAAAGTAAAGCAAGTTTAACAAATAAAGCACAATCTGCTCCCTGGGTTGCTGTTAGAGGCTGCAATACAATTAGGTAAAACATCAAAACAAAGCAAGTCCTCACAAATTCCGTCACATACATTTCGTCACACTGTCAGGCAAGTCCAGAGTTGTTGTCATACACTGTCTTGGCTCAGAGTCTTGACTGTCAATGCTGGTATAGTCACGTCTGGTCACAATCTTGAAATGGGCCTTCTCCATTGAAGTCTTTTGTTGTCAATGGTGCCCCAGAGTAATCCTAAACCCATATTTAGTCCAAAATGAGCCCTGATCAATCTTGCTTTTTCAAATCTGTAGTATCTCTATATTTTTCAGGTGAGAGGAATGTTATCCTCTGCTGTGATCACATCACCCCAACCTTGAATCATGTTAACCATTCACAATACACAAACCCCATCCCAAGTACAGACTTGACATTCATACAGCATTACAGACAAACTGTCATCCCACAACACACACATAAAACATACAATATTAAATTGTAAAAAGAACCCTCCCTACGCAAAATTTTCTCCTCAATTAAAATTTCCCTTTTTTATTTTAAATCCAAAATTAATATCTAATTGTCTGGTCTCCTGTCCTCACATCGTTTGCCAATATGCATAATACTGGAACATGATTTAACTCCCCATTTAGTTTGCTCACATCTCACACTTAGACTATTTGACACTTTGTGTTGAGCTGTAACTTCAATATTTTTACCTTCCCATTTCTTCCACTAAACAGTTCCATTTTGGTTTGAGTTTAAATTCATCCCTCCAAATAACTACCTCTGGCAAAGAACCAAAAATTTTTAGAGCACTCCCTTTTACTGTCACCTTGTTCCTTCATTCATCTCCTCACAAGCATTACTGACCCTCCTAAGAAATAATGATACTGAAATAATGTTTAAAAATATACACAGCTTCCTCCTGCCACTTACACTATCACCTTGGATTATCGTTCTCATTTTTTGTTGATGCCAATTCTTAGAATTAAAAAGAAATACTTACTCTTGATAATTGAGTCACGCTATATCACAAATTTTGAAAACCTTCTTCCATGTTCCCCCTTTGTACCTATCAAAACCAATTAGAAATATTTTTGCTGTCATGATCTTCATTGTGGCCCTCACACTTATTGTTCTTGTATTTTAAATTGGCAATTTTTGTACATTTGGAGCCCTTTGAGACTTGCTTGTGGGCTATATAAATAAATTTGAATTGCCTTGACTTTATTATTATTCAACTTCTTCTGCATTCTTCTTCCATCCATCCATCCATCCATTTTCTGAACCGCTTAGTCCCCACGGGGGTCGCGGGCGTGCTGGAGCCTATCCCAGCCATCATCGGGCAGTAGGCGGGGGACACCCTGAACTGGTTGCCAGCCAATCGCAGGGCACACAGAGACAGACAACCAATCGCACTCACACTCACACCTAGGAACAATTTGGAGTCTTCAATCGGCCTACCAAGCATGTTTTTGGAATGTGGGAGGAAACCGGAGTGCCCGGAGAAAACCCACGCGGGCCCGGGGAGAACATGCAAACTCCACACAGGGAGGGCCGGAGGTGGAATCGAACCCGCACCCTCCTAACTGTGCGGCGGACGTGCTACCCAGTGCGCCACCGAGCCGCCCGCATTCTTCTTCCATTTATTTTATTTTTATCTTAACTACTTCCACATAATTCATCTGATTTATTCCATTACACTTTTAACCTCCTAGATTCAAATTCAAATTTCACATCCTCACTTCCAACATTGCGGTAAAATTTTGCAAAATTTCATTTTTTCCCTTCGAATTTCTTCTAGTTTTCCATCCATCCATCCATCCATCTTCTTCCGCTTATCCGGGGTCGGGTCGCGGGGGCAGCAGCTTTAGGAGGGACTCCCAGACTTCCCTCTCCCCAGCCACTTCATCCAGCTCATCCCGGGGGATCCCAAGGCGTTCCCAGGCCAGCTGAGAGACATAGTCTCTCCAGCGCGTCCTGGGTCGTCCCCGGGGTCTCCTACCGGTGGGACATGCCCGGAACACCTCCCCAGGGAGGCGTCCAGGAGGCATCCTGATAAGATGCCCGAGCCACCTCATCTGGCTCCTCTCAACGTGGAGGAGTAGCGACTCTACTCCGAGTCTCTCCCGGATGACCGAGCTCCTCACCCTATCTCTAAGGGAGAGCCCGGACATCCTGCGGAGAAAACTCATTTCGGCCGCTTGTATCCGGGATCTCGTTCTTTCGGTCACGACCCATAGCTCGTGACCATAGGTGAGGGTAGGAGCGTAAATCGACCGGTAAATTGAGAGCTTTGCCTTTTGGCTCAGCTCTCTCTTCACCACAACGGACCGGTACAGGGTCCGCATTACTGCTGACGCTGCACCGATCCGCCTGTCGATCTCGCGCTCCATCCTCCCCTCACTCGTGAACAAGACTCCAAGATACTTGAACTCCTCCACTTGGGGCAGGATCTCATCCCCGATCCGGAGAGGGCATTCCACCCTTTTCCGATCGAGGACCATGGACTCGGATTTGGAGGTGCTGACCCTCATCCCGATCGCTTCACACTCGGCTGCGAACCGTTCCAGTGAGAGCTGGAGATCACGGCCTGAAGAAGCCAACAGCACCACGTCATCTGCAAAAAGCAGAGACGCGATGCTGAGGTCCCCAAACCGGACCCCCTCAACGCCTCGGCTGCGCCTAGAAATTCTGTCCATAAAAATTATGAACAGAATCGGTGACAAAGGGCAGCCTTGGCGGAGTCCAACCCTCACTGGGAACGAATCCGACTTACTGCCGGAAATGCGGACCAGACTCTGGCATCGGTGATACAGGGACCGAACCGCCCTTATCAGTTGGCTCGGCACCCCGTACTCCCGAAGCACCCTCCACAGAACCTCCCGAGGGACACGGTCGAACGCCTTCTCCAAGTCCACAAAACACATGTGGACTGGTTGGGCGAACTCCCATGCACCCTCGAGGATCCTGCCGAGGGTGTAGAGCTGGTCCACTGTTCCACGGCCAGGACGAAAGCCACACTGTTCCTCCTGAATCCGAGGTTCGACCTCCCGACGGACCCTCCTCTCCAGCACCCCTGAATAGACCTTACCAGGGAGGCTGAGGAGTGTGATTCCCCTGTAATTGGAACACACCCTCCGGTCCCCCTTCTTAAAGAGGGGAACCACCACCCCAGTCTGCCAATCCAGAGGCACTGTCCCCGATGTCCACGCAACGTTGTAGAGGCGTGTCAGCCATGACAGCCCCACAACATCCAGAGCCTTTAAGAACTCCGGGCGGATCTCATACACCCCCGGGGCCTTGCCACCGAGGAGTTTTTTAACTACCTCAGTGACTTCGACCCCAGAGATTGGAGAATCCGCCTCAGAGTCTCCAGGCCCTGCTTCCTCAATGGAAGGCATGTAGGTGGAATTGAGGAGGTCCTCGTAGTATTCTCCCCACCGACTCACGACGTCCCGAGTCGAGGTCAGCAGCACGCCATCCCCACTGTAAACAGTGTTGACGTTGCACTGCTTCCCCCTCCTGAGACGCCGGATGGTGGACCAGAATTTCCTCGAAGCCGTCCGAAAGTCATTCAAGTCGTTCACCGGGGTGAACCCCAATGTGCAGGCGCCCAGCCGGGGGGCAATAAGTATACCCACACCTGCTCGACGCCTCTCACCGTGGGCAACTCCAGAGTGGAAGAGAGTCCAGCCCCTCTCGAGAGGGCTTGTACCGGAACCCAAACTGTGCGTGGAGGCTAGTCCGACTATATCTAGTCGGAATTTTTCTGCCTCGCACACCAGCTCGGGCTCCTTTCCAGCCAGAGAGGTGACATTCCATGTCCCAAGAGCCAGCTTCTGCAGCCGGGGATCAGACCGCCAAGGTCCCTGCCTTTGGCTGCCGCCCAGCACACATTGCACCCGACCCCTTCGGCCCCTCCCACAGGTGGTGAGCCCATGGGAAGGGGGACCCACGTTTCCTTTTCGGGCTATGCCCGGCCGGGCCCCATGGGTGAAGGCCCGGCCACCAGACGCTCGCCTTCGAGCCCCGCCTCCAGGCCTGGCTCCAGAGGGAGGCCCCGGTGACCCGCGTCCGGGCGAGGGAAAACGAAGTCCATTTATTTCAATCGTCATAAGGGGCTTCTGTGAGCCGTGCTTTGTCTGGCCCCTCACCTAGGACCCGTTTGCCATGGGTGACCCTACCAGG